>NC_085137.1:517772257-517950110 GCF_035046485.1 Aedes albopictus | reverse complement strand
TGGCACTTTATGCCAATGGAAGTCAAGCATATTGCTATGACGAAAGAAAGTATGTCTATGTAATATTGAAAGTTTCTTATCATCCGTTGTTGTTTTGACAGTGACGTGAGCAGTGGATAGTTCTCATGCAATAGCAATATAGAAAATAATTGTTCGTAGGTGACGTATTTTTACGGCAATTTTCTTGTCAAGAGGAATACAAATGTGCAAATCATGAATTATTGTCTAAAATTGATTCTTTCATAGATCAAGTCATCTGCTTCAGATATTATCCCAGCATTGTATTCATAAGGCTGAGACGACTTATACCTCTCTACGATGGATATGACGTAAGCTGATTGTAGCCTATTCCTTCGACTGGGTTAGTTCTGAACAATTGGTGCAAATATTGGCGACACTCATATGCGTAATTCTCGCTGAAACCCCAGGCCGCCATTTACATAAAGTCTGGGATTTCAATTTTTTCTTGCGTATTCGCTAGAATATGATAAAAAAGGATAAAAACCACTTTGGTTGGGTTAAATTGATGGACCCCTTGCTTGTCAAGGGGCTGAGAAGGTGACAAAAATGACAATTTTTCATCAAATTGCACCTAATTTATCGCATAGTATCTCAAAATTTAATGTTGTAACATATACAAAACTTCACTTTTCTATGAAGGGAAAGTTTAGACCTTTCATTTGAAGTTGAACAATTTATGGCAGCCATATTGGATTCGGCCGCCATTTTGAATTTTATCATTAAATTGCGATTTTCGCTGTGTTCGCGACCTCCTATTCTCCCATACATTATGCTGCAGACGCCACGCGCATGCATGCGATTCCACCGATCCCGTTATCGCACGATCAGATGCGTGCGTGAGAATGTATGGGAAAATGGGAGATCGCCTAACGTTTTAATCGATACATCATTGTTGCGGTCAATGCACACCTAAATTTTTGAATATTTTGGAAAGCTTAGACTCTCAGGTTTCTAATGATGAGTTCGGATTTGAAATCGGTGGTTGCGAACACAACGAAAATCGCAATTTAATGATAAAATTCAAAATGGCGGCCGAATCCAATATGGCTGCCGTAAATTGTTCAACTTCAAATGAAAGGTCTAAACTTTCCCTTCATAGAAAAGTGAAGTTTTGTATATGTTACAACATTAAATTTTGAGATACTATGCGATAAATTAGGTGCAATTTGATGAAAAATCTTCATTTTTGTCACCTTGTCAGCCCTTTACCAAGCGAGGGGTCATTAATTTAACCCAACCAAAATGGTTTTCATTCTTTTTTATCATATTCTAGCATTGGCGTATCTAAGATTTTTTCCTAGGGGGTGCCTAGGGGGTGCCAGTTTTAGGAAAATATCGATCCACCCTCAATTTCTTAGTATAATGATATACAGCGTCGCGGAAAAAAATAGAACGGAAATTTAAACGCGCTATATTTTAAAGAACAGCTTTTTCTGAAAAATCCAAACCATTGTACTGATGTGAGGTTTGGAAACTTGATATCTTGATTGCGTATAACACATGGAATTTGTATTTTGAAAATTGTTTTGCAATTTATTTCAATTAAGGTGATACGGGACGCCGTGTTAATTTTCCTATCTTCCCTTTCCTTCTAACAATTTGCCTCGCGATTTTGAAAATTGTAATCTCGATTTTTATCGCGCAGATTAGGCTGAAAAACAATCAGCATATGCACTACAAATGAGCATACACAATGATAAGTTTTTGTTCCATAATATGAAGTAGAACCTGAGATTACCATCTTAGTAGCAACAGAGCAATGGCGGATATTTCCTCGGCCGTCCCGTTCACCCTTAAGACTTCTTTTGCAAATCTCTCAGTAATTCCTTTGGATTTGGCAAATTTCTTCGGTAATATCTTTGGACCCCCTTCGGAAATTTCTTTAAGAATTTATTTGATAACATGTTTAGAAATTGATACTAAACACCTATCACGCATCTTTTGAAAATTTTATAGGCAAAAACTATGAAAATTTCTTCGTCAATTCCTTTACGAGTTTATTTTGGCTTTAATTTCATTGGCAAATCCTCTGAAATGTTTTCTGGGGAGTTCCTTCTCCAATTTTTTAGTAGTCTTTCAAGCATTGTTTTGGTAATGTCAGCAATTCTATTGATATTTTCTTTCAAAAATTTTTTAGTAGAGCCTTTGGTAATTCATTCGACAATGACTCTGGGAACTTCCTCACATTTTTTTTTGGAAATGTCTTCGGTAATTCTACTTGTTTAGGGATTTTTGTCTTTTTTGGACATTCATAATCTATGCTATTCGGTATTCCTTCGCCAATTCCTTCGAAAAATTCTTCGGAAATTCTTTTATAAATCGCTTCTATAATTTTATTAAAAAATCTTTAAAAAAATTCTTCTAGATTTCTACAGTAATTATTTAAGGTATTCCTGCAGCAGATAGTTTTGGAATACCTTCGGCAATTCCGATATAACTTGCATTGAAAATTTATTTGGGAATTTTATAGGGCAGTTTCCTTGGAAATTTTGGAATCTTCGATTATTACTTTGAGAACTTCTTCGGTAATTCCTTTGGAAATTGATTCGGCAAATTTCTTAAAGATTTCCTTCGAGAATTTATTTGAAAAAAAAAAACTTAAGTGGATCTTTAAAAAATCTGTCACGATGATACTACGACAATTACTTTTGGAATTCTTTAAAATTATATTCAGGAATTCCTTTGATGGTTTCGGAAAATTCTTTGAGAATTTCTTCGAACATTTTTTTGTGAATGTTTGTGAAAATTTTTATAGAATACATTTCGGCGATTTATTTTGAGATTGGATTTAGCCTATTTTTGAAAAAAGCCTCAATATGTTCTTCAGTAATTCCACTGGTAATTCGTATATAAATTCCTTTGCAACTACTTTGAAAGTTCTAAGGTAATTTTGATGGAAATTTTTCTAGTAATTTCTTAGGGAATTTGTCGGGAAGTTTTTCGTGAATTTCATAGGATTTTCTTCAAGCAAGCCCAGTTTAGAATTTCTGAACTTCCAATTCAGCATATTTTAGAAGCGATAGATATAAATTGAATTAAATCATTAATAATTACAAAAGTAATCACGATAAAATTGCCTGAGAAATATGAAAAAAAAAACTGCAAAAAATTCTAAAATCATTTTCGTAGAAAGGTAATTGAAATAATAAAAAAATCCAAAGAAATTAAATTCCAATGAAACTCCCGCAGAAATAAAAAAAAACATAGTGGAGTGAACCTGGTGTGATGGTTAGAACACTTTACTATCACGCCGAGGACCTGGGATCGAATCCCACTCCCGACAAACTCACAAAATGTGAGTTCTTCCTTCGGAAGGGAAGTAAAGCGTGGGTCCCGAGATGAACTAGCCTTGGGCTAAAAATCTCGTTAATACAGATAAAAAAAAATGCTGAAGAAACTTGCAAAGAAATGGCCATACTGCGGTCTAGCGAACACGGAGTCGTGGGTTCGAATCCCACCCATCTCTCAATTAGACAATTAACAATATTATGTTCCTTCTAATTAATAACAAGGTGTTCCCGTACATCCTTATAGAATTTGACTAGAGATTTTTCTAGTAATACCTTCCATGATTTCTCTGGAAATTCCAGCTTTTCCCGATATTTGTTTAGGGAATCCTCTAGAGATTTATATTAATATAACTGGAATTCCTAGAAGTAGGCCAAGAGGAGTTCCAGGAGTAATATCATGATTAATTTCTAGAGTAATCCATGAATAAAAACTCTAGAGGATCTCCTGAATGAGTCTTACGAAAAATCCTTGGAAGAATCAAAGGCATTTCTGAAAGTATCCAAGGAAAATTGCCTAGAAGAATCCCAGCAAGAATGCCAGAAGAAATCCCTAGAGGAATTCCTGCAGGTATCACAATAAGAATTTCTGGAGGAGATTCCTGGATGACAGTCAAGAGGGGTTCCTGGAGGAATCGAATAATGAAAATTTGGAGAAATCCAAGGAAACAAATGCATTAGGATTTCCAGGTGGAAACACTGAAGGCAAGGCTCCTATGAAGATTGCCTTGGATAAGCCCAGCAAGTATTCAGAGGAATCCCTGTAGAAACTCTTAGAAGAATCCCTAGAAGAATTCCGGGAGGTATTTCAGTAAGAATTTCTGGAGGAGACCTAGGAAGAATTGCTGAAAGAACCATAGCAGGAATAGCTTGAGAAATCCAGCTGAAATTCCTGGAGGAAGAGCATAAGAAGCTTATGAGAGAATCCTTGGATAAAATATCTTGGATAAAAATTCTGAAGAAATCACAGGAAAAATCTCAGAAAGTATTATTAGAAGGACTCTGGGATGTATCATTGTAGAAATCTCTGCATAAATACTAGGAGGAATTGCTGGAGGAAACTATACAGGAAATGCCCGGGAGAATCCAAAGAAAAAATCCTTGGAATACCTAGAGAAGTCCCTGCAAGAACCGGTAAAGGTATTTTGGAAGAATTTATAACGAATCGCAGGAGGAATTTCTGAAGGAATCTTAGGAAGATTTCCCGGAAGAATTCAAGCCACAATGCTAGGATAAATACGTATAGGAATCACTAGAAGAATTTCTGGGCGTATTCTAGTAAGAATTCCTGGAGGAATTGCTAGAAGAACCACAGGAAAAGTTGTTTGAGGTATCCTTGGAGGAAGGCCAAAACGAGTTTCTGCAGGAATTTCTGGAGGAATCTTTGGATAAAATCTCTGAAGGAATTCCTGGATGAGTCCTTGGAGAAATCCGTGGTAGAACAATCAAAGAGATTTCTGCAAGATTTCCAGGAAGTTTGCCTGGAAAGATCACAGCCAAAAAGCTAGGAGAAAGCTCTAGAAGAATCCGTTGCATAATTTCTAAAGTTCCACAGTTATCTAGTAGTCTTAGAATTCCGGGAGGTATCATAGAAGAAATTTCTAGAGAAATCCTAGAATCAGGAATGCCGGGGATATCCTAACAGTTACTCCTCTAACAAATGCCTGGAGGAATGCCTACAGTTCTCCTTGAAAGAATCGGTAGAAGTATACTGAAGGAATCCCTGATGGAATCGCAGGAGGAATCTCAGCAGGATTTCCGAAAGTATTGCAGCAAGTAAGTATGCCAGGAGAATTCCCTAGAAGTATTTCTGAAGGAGTCCTAATGGAGATTGCTTGAAGAATTCCAGCTGGAATACATAGAGAAAGGTCAATAGAAGTTCTTGGAGAAATCCTCTGTGGAATTTCTGGAAGAATCACTGAAGGGATTTTTAGAAAAAAATCCAGCGAAATTTTCCGGAAGAATCTCTGGAACTTCCCTAGTAGAAGTAGAAGGTACCACAGTGAGAATTATTGGAGGAGTTCTAAGAGAAATTGCTGCAAGAGTCGCTGCAGGAATTGCTTGAGGAATCCTAGTCACAATTCCCGGTGGAAGGCCAATATAAGCTCCTGGAGGAATTCCATGAGAAATTTCTGGAAGAATCTCTGAATAAAATCTCTTAAGGAATTCCTGAAAGAATCACCGGAGAAACTTCTGAAAGGATCCCACGAAGGAATCCTAATAGAATTTTTTAGAGGAATCCCTAGAAGAATTCCGAGGAGTATCAATGTAAGGGTTTCCAAAGAAATCCTAGGAGAAATTGCTGGACTCTGCAGAAATTTCTAGTATGCACAACCCCATGAGGACTTTCTGGAGAATACTAAGGAAAGTTTATTGAAAGAAAAATCGGTAGGAGTTCATAAGGAAGCCTAGAGAAATCACTATATGAATAGATAGAGGTATTTCTGGAGAAATCCATAGAGAAGTCTGTTGATTGTTCTTACCAATATCCTTATGCCAAAACGTACGTAATTTGAGTTGAGCATGCCAAAAACATCTTCAGACTTCAAGCTTTTCGAAACTTTTTTAAGGTTATTTTTATCTTGTTTACAAAAATTATAATAAATCGGATAAAATTGGGTTGAATTTGAAACTTCATACATTTTGTATGGGATGAAAAATTGGAGGAAAACTTTGAGCCTCATTTACTCGAATGTGGGTTTCTGTCACTTACATCCCTTTGCTTCTAACCCCTTCAAATATTAGAATTATTGTGTTAAGTTTAAAATTTTAGGTGTCTGTCAAGAAAAAAATCTAGGGGGTGCCAAATGTGTTCTAGGGGGTGCCAGGCACTCCTGGAACCCCCCCTAGCTACGCCAATGTATTCTAGCGAATAAGCAAGAAAAAATTAAAATACCAGACTTTATGTAATTGACGGCCAGGTTTCAGCGAGAATTACTCATATGTAAAATGTCAACAAATAAAAATAACGCACAAGTATTACGTACATCTGACCAATCCACTGTAGTTCAAAATTATCTAGACCCTACTATAAAACAAATCTTGCTTTGTTATTTAATAAAAAAAAAACAAAACCCCAAAAATGAGGAAATGCTTCCAGTTTCGCCTTTAGACGAAATAGTGGGAAATTCTAAAGGAGTTCCAGCAGTAATTACTGGATTTCTCCTTGAAGAAATCTCTAAAAGAATCATAGCAGGAATTTCTGGAAGAACTTCAAGAGAACTCTCTTGAGAAATTCTAGGAGAAAATCTTGAAGGAATCCTAAACTCTTTCGATAAATCCTCTTGGAATTCCTTCAGAAATGTCTGAAGTTTTTTTTTCTAAGATTCCTAAATGGATTTCCCCAAGGACCCAAAAAACGCTCAGATTATTCCTCAAGGGATTTCTGAAAGGATTCCTTTAAGAATTCCTTTAGGAATACCTCCATAAATGCTTGGTGGGATTCATTCAGGAACCAGAACTTATCCAAGCATGCTAGTTAGAGTATCTCAAGAATTATCAGATGGTTTTTATGCAGTTATTGCTTTTAGGAATCTTTCAGGAATTCTTGAAATATTTCCAACAAGAATTGCTAAGAAATCACAACAAGACTTCTCACCGAGAAAATTTTCTACTCAGTGACTGAGTTGGTCTTACTCAGAAATCGAAAAATCCTTTGTATTCTTACTCAGTTTTCGTTAAAGTGGGACAACCCATTGGCAATAGGTTGTCCCACTTTTAGCTGAAACTGGATAAGAATACAAAGGATTTTTCGATTTCTAAGTAAGACCAACTCAGCCACTGAGTAGCAATTTTTCTCTGTGCTTGAAGTATTCGCACCACAAATTCCTAGAGAAATCCCAGGAGTAATATCAACAGTAATTCTCAAAGGAATCTGAGAAGCATTTCCGGTACGAATACGAAGAGAAATTCCTGGAAGAATCCCTAGAGGAATCCCGAACGAATCCCGGAAAAAAATCTGTAGGGGCAGTTTTGAAGTACTCCACAGTAATCCCGGAGAGTTTCTTGGATAAATTCTAACAAGACAATATCTGGAGGAATCACATGAGGAATTCCTGAAAAAAGCCCAGCAGGCATTCTTGGAAGAATTTGTGGATGAAACTTTTGAAAAATCATTTAAGAAGTCTCAGAATTAGCTCCTGCTGAAATCCCAGTGGACATTCCTAGAAGATTTCCTAGAGGAATTCCCGAAGGAACTCTTGGAGAAATCCGCGAAGAAATGACAAAAGTAATCTAGAAAAAATGCACCACGGATTCCTATAAGAGTACCTCTTTTGATTTCTCCAGAGATTTCTACAAGGATTCCTTTAGGAATTTCCTTTGGAATACCAGCAGAAAATCTTGTTAGAATTCATTCAGATATTCCTATTCAGGAATTCTTGCAGGAATTTCTCAAACAATGTCTGCTAGGACTTCTTCAGTAATTGCTCTTACAAGTCCTCCGACTAATCCTTGAGGATTACTAGCCGGAATTGTCTGGAGAATTCCACCACAAATTTCTGAATGAATCATAGCGGTATTCTGAATTAACCTTGTGGAGGAATCTCAAGTGGATTTCCAGCAGAATTTACTGGGTAAGTTCTAAGGAAAATTTCTGTAGGAATCCTTGTGGAAATCCAGAAGGAAATTTTCAAATATATCTGAAGGAATCACAAAACTGATCAAATAGAGTACCGTAAACTGGGGTATAGTTGATCAGTGGGGTGAACCTGATCACTCAATTACCCGCGGATATCGACTTTCAAGAAAGCAACAATTATTTTTTAACCATTCGCAATCTAATGACGCAACATTAAAATGGAATGGTGACTTCCTTGAAAGTCGATATTTATCAGTGGGTAATTGAGTGATCAGGTTCACCCCACTGATCAACTACACACCAGTTTAAATACGGTAATAGTTTGTTTGCCAAAGTTATAGAAGATTGAACATGACAGATTTTAGGGGAAAAATATTTTTGCTACTGGGTGTATAATATTTACAGCATATCAGCGATATTGCACAAATATTAAAAGACTCTTGTCTAGTCTAGTCTAGTCTACACATACACAGCCATTCATTGAAAGAATCCTGGAAAGTGATAGAACCGACTAATTCTATCATTTTTCTTGTCAGTTTTAATGTTTGGCGCACATCGAATATGTATTTCAAGCATTAAAGCGGCCAGACCTACTGTGCAGCGTTGTTGATTTTTTTAACCATAGAACGGGGACATCTCGCACCAATCGTTGGGCACACATAGTTTGGGTTATATTTGGTATTCGTTGGGAGTGACTTGTTGCAACAATGTTCAGTGCAGCATTTGCATTGAGTAGATTTTAAAATGTTTAACATAATACGATCTCACGTTTACTTGATTGGTGTCAGCTGCTTTTAATGATCTGCAAATTGTTGAATTCCTACTGCTTCATGATTCAGCACCGTCACTAATAAATCCTTTCACCATAAAAACATATCACAGCAAGCCATACGTTTTTGAAGACAACTGTCGATACGCTTGGTACCCATTCGTCAAGGTAACAGTATCTTGAATGACCTACGTAAATTTTCACCATTTTCGCGACATAAGCAACACTACACCATACTCTTGACAATACTACACTACACCTCAGTAATGCACAAATATTACAAGGGTCTGTCCATAAACTACGTCGGCTATTAGGGGGGACGGGAGCCTGGCCAAAGTCTACGGTTCACACAGATTTCGAAAATCTTGTATGGGCAAAAGTCTATGAAGGGGGAGGGGAAATTCTAGGATGGTCAAAAATAAGAATGTATAGTTTATGGACAAAAATCACGACATCTGAATTATACTATGTATATAATAATTATTCTGAACGCTGTATCTTTGACGGCTTCAAAGCTCTAAAGCATTTGAATGATAGAAATTTCATTATTCTAACATTTATCCATCTTTTCATAAAACCACAGTAAAACTAGCATTATTTACATTCAAAAACTTCACCAATCCCTTACCGAAATCCCATCTCCTTTCTTTTTACTAGGGCTTCGTTGAATCGCTGGCATCTCGATAAACAGATATCATCCCTTCCCTGCTATCCCTTTCCATCTGCATAACGTATCTATCGTTTTAGAGAGTGAGCAATGGCGATTAAGCCTAGGCTTGTTAGCCAGGACACAGTGTAAATGCCTGTGCCCCATCCCTGAATCCCTGATGGCCCAAGGAGTGACAAAACCTTTTAGCTACGTCACTCCCAACGTTGGTGTTTAAACATACAAAAAAACTTACACTCACATCAACACATCTACATGTACTACTCAAATACATTCACGCAATCTGAATCTTGTACCATCTCTCGCTTATAGTGAATCCGAAATCAACCCATCCCAAATATCCAATTCCTTGACAGCTATGGGGGCGTCGGTGAGTCGCTGACCTTTCATAAAGTAGGTGTCATATCACTACATCCTTTTCTGTCCTCGTAACGGAGAAGATGGGCGTGCCATGGCCGGCAATGGAAGTTTTCATGTCTTTTTTACTTCAACCTCTAATTGAATAGCTATTCCTTGCCAAATAGCATTCCATAAGCAATTAGAATAGGAGTAATAAAGTTTTAACATGACAACTTTCAGAATGCAATCTACGCATTACTCCATTACCACGCAACGCAACGCAACGCGAAAAATCAAGACATTTGAATTATACACTTCTTCTTCTTCTGCTTTATGGCTCTACGTCCCCACTGGGACTTGGCCTGCCTCGCTTCAACTTAGTGTTCTTTGAGCACTGCCACAGTTACTAATTGAAGGGCATTCTTTGCCTGCCATTGCATGAATTTGTATATTGTGAGGCAAGTACAATGATACACTATGCCCAGGGAGTCGAGAAAATTTTCCCGACTGGAACGGGAATCGAACCCGCCGTCTTCGGATTGGCGATCCATAGCCTTATCCACTAGGCTAACTGGAGACCCCAGTTATACACTTATGAATAACATTATTGACGTGATATTTTGAAAACAGACCTCTGTACCGACTGTTTAATTTTGAAGAAATAGAATTTGTACACAAAATCATTGGAAATGGCGTTGCTTAGAAGGGTTAATGTTCACTTCATTCTCATTGATGTTCGTTTTCCTGGGATGGCCACAGGTTCTCCCTTGTTCTTTCTGACATCAAGTACACAAGTTTCCAGCAAGCATAATATTTCAATTTTGCGAATAATTAAAAAAGCCATTTTTCTCCGTAGATATGACGTAAGCAAGTTAACTTTTACGGTGCAAATTGAATAGTACACTACGGCACAGTACACAGTGATTAGTATTCTGTGACCGAAGTCGTCAACCCATCGTTCATTTGAATAAACGATTACCTGCTGTAGTGTTGAACCGACAAGGGTTGACCAGTTTCAGCGTTACCCCTTTTCGCTCGAATAGAAATGGCTTCCAAATTAGTATCGCAATCCTTTTGCGGTAAATACTGGATCGGCATGGATGGAGTCTACAAATAGATTATGTACTATCTTCTTACCGGAAAAAGTAATGGCAATGCACTCGATGGTCGATTGCAGAGGAAGAATATTCAATTTATTGCTTTCACCAGGAAATGTCGTTAGGGTAAGCATTAAAAAGGTAATTTCCGTTTTGACTGCTTTGCGAATTTGTCAACCATTTTTTACTGTTATTAGAAAGTGTGTCAAATATATACATTCTTCTTTTTTGTTAGTTCTACACTCTGCAAGCCATACATACAGCAACGATTAGTAAAAGCTGATCATATTATACAACTACCTTGAACTACGAAAGAGGTCAAACTGGAGAACACTACTGAAAATATCCAACCAGGCTTACATAAATATTCCAAAGGTCAGAATTTGTCTTGAACACATCACTTTCCACTGAAACTCTGCTCATTCACTTGAGTTTTTCACGGTTATCATCCACCTAATAGTTACACTTTATATCGGTCAACCGAATTCAAGGTTTCACAATGCTTTGTTCACAGCACTATACTTCCTGAGTTGAGTTCCACTTGCATAAAACGCATTAATGACTCGCGCGCGTGGTTCGTGGCTAGATTGCTAGCTTATCCGAGCTAAGTTCTATCATCGACTGGCTAGCGGCTGAGGCTAGATGTTTTGCGCAAATCCACGGAAGAACGCAACTCAACTGAAAATGGATGTCCGCCCAAATACACCCGCGCACCATCACCATTCAGCATTATGTGAAAGTAGAGATGTGTGCGAGAGAGGGAGAAAAAAAAAGAAAGACAATAAAACGGTGGTTTGTGAATGAATGGACATGCGAATAAAACAGATAGCCAACAAAACATAAAAATACTACCATAGAAAGAAGCCTACAACGGCAAAGATAGTCCACCGTCACAGGGGAAACAGTTCAGCGAAGCAATACGCGACACGTGAAACACATGGAAAACATTAGACCAAGTTCCGCTCGGTGCACACCAACATGCTGCAAATACACACATCGGCACTAGGTTAAAATCGCCGGCGGCCGGTTTGGGGGAAGTCAAGAGCAGCACACCTGGAATCAGTCATCACTGTAGAATTAATATGTTTCATATGGGGGTGCAGCCGGGGTCCGAACTGGTGAAGATAATGCATATTGGTAAAAAAGTGTTATACTTCAAAATATCTACGCATAGAAAAGTTGTAATCAAAACTTAATTTTATGAAAATTGATTGTGATTTTAAATAATTGACGAAATTTGCTGAAACATACAGCAATGTTTACTGAAACATAGTAATGTTTTACTGAAATTTAACAATATATTTTAAGCCTAACTTTACCAAACACCGTAACTAACAGAATCCACAAACGGAGAAAATTGAAGGAGAAGTTCGCTATTCCCACAGCAACTCATACATTGAGCATTTCGGAAACGAGAAAAATCCGAGTATTTTTTACAAATTATCCCCAATAGTGACTGACACAAGTAGTCCTTAACGAAAATCAGCATGTCACCTCATGTGAAAATCTCTATTTTGTTTACATATGTTACATACGGTGTTTGATAAAGTTAGGCTTTATTTAATAAATAATTTAGCTATTTGCTATGTTTTATTACTCGAGTAAGTCCAACCAACCCGCATTACTGTTTTACCCCTTGCATTCACCTATGCAGAACGTAGCATCAGCAGCAGCCAGTGCATCGGTACACAACACATGTTTCGCGATCACCGAAGATCACTTCCCTTTGTCAGTCGGTAATATCCACGGTGCGCATTAGGCCTGTCCAGCTTTTCAAAAATGTTCCCTGATTCTCAAGTCCACCCCCATATTTTGATTGGCATCCTATAAGAAGTAACTGGTCAAAATTTCAGCCAAATCCATTGAAATTAAGAGGTGCATCAAATCAATTTTGTGTTTTTCGACTATTTTTGAACTTCAAAAAATCATAACTACACTAAAACTTGTCAAAACTTAATTCTTTTGACAGAAATTGAAAGCTATACTTGTTTGCTACAACTTCTCCGAACAACGTGTGCCAATAAAATTGAAGGAAACATGTGTAATTATCACATTTGTAATCAGAAAAACCTTAAAAAGTTGATTTTTTGATAGATTTCGTTCTGGAACACCCTAATATACGTAATAAGTTGGATTTTTCAAAACGGCATCATATTCTCCAATATTTCGTGGTTATTTGCTTCCTTGACACCAAAGCTGTAGGAGTTGAGCAAAAATTATTAAAATTCGTGAAAGCCAAACTAGCTTTTCGGGTGCAATCACGCTGTGGCGCGCAAAAAGTGGCATCGCGTCAGCACTGATATGATAGCCAACACCTGTCATCACGCTTGTTTGTTATCACCCGTGATAGGGGGTAGCCAAGGCAAACTACAAGGAAGCAAAGCTACTACGTTCAGTACAATTTCGCGCCACAGCGTGATTGCATCCAAAAAGCTAGTTTTTAGGCCACATTTGGTTTTCACGAATTTTAGTAATTTTTGCTCAACTCCTACAGCTTTGGTGTCAAGGAAGCAAATAACCACAAAACATTGGAGAATATGATGCCGTTTTGAAAAATCCAACTTATTACGCATATTAGGGTGTTCCAGAACGAAATCTATCAAAATATCAACTTTTTGAGGTTTTTCTGATCACAAATGTGATAATTACACATGTTTCCTTCAATTTTATTGGCACACGTTGTTCGGAGATGTTGTAGCAAACAAGTATAGCTTTCAATTTCTGCCAAAAGAATTAAGTTTTGACAAGTTTTAGTGTAGTTATGATTTTTTGAAGTTCAAAAATAGTCGAAAAACACAAAATTGATTTGATGCACCTCTTAATTTCAATGGATTTGGCTTAAATTTTGGCCAGTTACTTCTTATAGGATGCCAATCAAAATATGGGGGTGGACTTGAGAATCAGAGAACATTTTTGAAAAGCTGGACAGGCCTAGTGCGCATATACCCACCATCGACCTGCTCGCATAGCAAGTTCTTATTCGTTAGCCTCCGTCGTAAGCAAATAGGCGAAAACGGTGCGGAACGAACCAATGCAGCATGATAATGAATATGTAAGAACTTCACTTGTTGGAACTTGGATACTCGTTGCTTTATGGGGTTGCCGTATTTCCTCAACGTATAGAACTTTTCAAATGGTACCGCATTTAAGAATCTCGCAAATAGTATTATCTACCAAACATTCAGTTTACAGAAGTCCGAGGTTTCACCGATTTCATTACTGGAGCCGTACATATACCACATGGACTTTAACATGTTTTAACCCCCTCCACGATTTAGTTTTGAAATGTTTGATTAATTTATCATTTTATTTATGAAGAATATTTTTAATGATAAAGAACAAGTTCAAATTCGTCAAAATAAAAAGATTTAAAATAGACATCTATGCAACAAGTTGCAAAGTGATGATTTTTTCAGTATGAGTGCTGAAAAAATCGAGTTTTCCAACGAGTTGCATACAAAGATATTTTTTGTAATTACGTGCGCGCGTTCATGCTTGTCGGCGTAGTTTTTTGTTTGATCAGGTAGGCTATGGTGTAGTAGGCGTCACGAATGATCGAGCTCCCGTTGCCAAACAGCAAAAGCAGATTCAGCAGTTGACAAATACAAATCATAATTGAAACCGTTCTGATTCGGATTCAAACTGCTCAGTAGATGTAGATGCAGAGGATGAATTTACGGAAGGCACGATGGCTCCGTAATCCGGGGTAACATTGATCAGAATTTTCGATCTTTCTTGAATAATTCTCTTGTTAAAGCAAATGTTACATGTTTTATATTTTCAAAACAAGTACTGGCCCTCTGATTATGTGTTAAACTACTCGAAAAAGTATTGTAGAACTTTTAAAGATGTTTAAATAGACTTTTTAATCTAATTTTTGATTTTGTAGATTTTGGGTAACATTGATCATGCCAGTGAGCAATGTTCGTTTGTGTTGAAAATACTCTTACTTACTAAATTCGAGGTCGCTGATTTCGAATATGTTGTCCAAATTCATACAAATTATGTACTTTTTGAGTTATTTTAAAATTAAAATCCTCCAAACCGCGAATAACGCCTAAAGGTAGGCAATGGCTTAACGATTTGATGGCCTACTTTTAATAAATCGTATATTTTACTGAAAAAGAGCATTTTTATAAAAGTTTCGTTTATTAAATCCAACTCTAGGTTATCATGTTGAAGTAATACAGTGATTTCGAACCTCATATTGTATCTAGTATTCATGCCATGCATGCATGTTTGACCATGTATCTCACTACGTTACGAAACACAATTATGAAAAAAATCGATTTATTTCAATGTTTATGAAATTAAATTGTCAAGAATTACATGTCATTTAATAGCCAAATAATAGTAGATAACGATAAACCATTCGATAGCAGAAACAGATTCAATGTAAAATGCTTGTTTGAACATTTCATGAGGTCCGTCAAGCCGATCAATGTTACCCCGTTGATCAATGATACCCCGTTTTACGGTACGTAAAAAGTACGTACGAGCAAAAGTGCTGAAAAGTGCTACTTTTCAGCACACTTAAAAGTGCCGAAAAGTAGTACTTTTCGACACACTTGCATTAGTGGTGAAAAGTAGACTATTCCAGCATACTTCAGCCAACTATAATGTTCATCTTTTCACAACATAAGGCCGATGCAAATATTTAATTTGTTTTATGTCACCCCCCCCTTCAAAAATCCCAAAATATTGAAGGGGCGAAAAAAAAAAAACATGGCGTCCCATGACTCCATTTTCAATAGATTTTTTTTACAAGCAACTGTTTTTCAATTATTTTTTTTTTAATTTTTACATAGTTTTTTTTTGTTTGTTCCTTATTTATTTATGTCCCCCCCCTCGTACCTGATGAGAGGTCTCGGACATAAAAGAAAAATAATATTTGCATCGGCCTAATTGCAAAACAATGATTTTATGGTATGGGGGCGCATGGTGTTTTTCTATTACTAATACTTAGCTCTTCAAATGTAGCCTAGAATTACTCGCTAATAATTAAACCCTAACAGGAGCATTTTGGAATACTATCCCCTACCCACTTAATAGACACTAGAGGTGCTAGAGGTGTCGATGTCCATCGCTGGCACCGGTGAAACCCTCTTCTGCACCATTGCCTCTGTTGTAACGTTTGAGCTGACTGAAGGTGGATCTCACCAACACTCTCGTAGGCACACATTGGCAAACGCAATTCCGGCGTTTACTTCCGTTTAATGTCACACTCGACAGGTTGCGAGTGGTACCTACATTTGCTGTGGTGTCTTCTCTTTACCTATATTGTAGGTCCAATATAGGCTTCATTCGTGGTTACTCGTCTGGCAGCAGCGGCACAACCGATCAACGATTACGATGAGTGGAGAATTAATCAGTTACGCTTATTCTCTTTTTGCAGTTCATTCTATACATTCATTTTCTGCGCTGATTGGTCAAGGCATGGGTCAAGGATTGTACATAATTAGAAAAACACTTCTGTTTTATATGTAGAATAGGAGGAAGAAAAATGCTCTGACTCAGAAATGTAGTAAATTAAATCGGTCTATATGAGTGTCTAAATTTTGTAGACTTGATTAAAGGCTGGCATTATTGTATTGGTGACCGTAAATAAAAAAGATTTTCATAGCAAAACTAAACAATTTATTGAAGCAACATCAACTAAAGTGCATTTCAAGGTCTGAGGTGTAAACTTTTTCATTTTTACCCACAAACAGACTCTCCGGACTTTCTTTTCGATATGAAGAATGAAGGAGGCGCAATTGGGTATTTTGAAGGCGTGGAATCTTTATATTAATGCAGTGGCATACGTGGGACCGCGCATAACTTCCGAACGGAGCGTCCGAATTGGGTCATCTTAGTCTTGTTCTGTTTTCGCCTAAGGAAGTTTTATAAGGCAAAAACATGGCGAGACTGCGATTTTTAGAAAATCGATTTTTATATATTTTGAAGCTTGGGCATGGCTATAGGGTCTTAAAATAGCATAGCATAGCATAGCATGAATACTTTCTTGGATCTTGGATGGAGTTGCAAAGTTGAATATATCCATTGACATAGGTGATTTCGCTTCTATCTACAATACCATAGACTTACTCAGCTCCACACACCTGGCCAAGCCCTTACAAGCATTTATAAACCTCTTCATCAACTTAGAAAGAGCCCAGAACTGAAGCAGCTTCCAATAGATGAAAGGATGTTGAAAATAACGAATTTTTAACTTATATGTAGTTATTTGAATAACTTGAAGACCGATGCTTGATCCTTAATCCAGAAATTCAAATGCATTTCGCGTATTTCGTGTCCTGTAGCTCAGTTTATAAATGACAAATGGAAAATAAATTCATCCGCCCTGCCTCAAGAAGGAAATCAATTTTCAGCAGGCGAATTTTCACAGTTGAAGTCTACGATTATCCACACGTAACAAAGCACAAAATATATCTTGAAAATCAAACACGGCACTGAAACATTTCTTCAAAAATCTTGCTGATTACGTAAAATATAGCATGAAATAACACTTTCCACCTATTCTCCGGCGTTGTATTCAAAAATACGCGGAGCAAGAAAACACTTGACCTTATCTTGTTCATTGGGGACTACTAAACATAAATTTTCCAAAATTTCACTAAATGGGTGGCATAAGCCTAATCTGAACGGTTGCACTACACTTATTAGTTCTTTTAAAAAGGCTTAGGTAAGAAGTAACATAAACATTTGAAAGTTTCTTATTCAGTGATTTCTTTCCAAGCCGA
The DNA here is from genome assembly GCF_035046485.1 of Aedes albopictus. Taxonomy (NCBI): domain Eukaryota; kingdom Metazoa; phylum Arthropoda; class Insecta; order Diptera; family Culicidae; genus Aedes; species Aedes albopictus. Next base: position 517,932,608 of record NC_085137.1, on the reverse strand, counting down.
AATGAAACTTAACAGACGTAAAAAAAAACTCTGACACCCGCAAATTTCAACACGTCTACACGCGCACACAGACTACTTCGATCTCCGGCATGGCTATATGGTCTTAAAATCTCAAAAAAAAAAAAAACGCAGTAGGCAAGACAAAGTTTACCACGGACAGCTAGTTACTCTATAGTTTTATTCCAAAAGATACACGTTGTATGAAGAAGGAAAGAGTTCCAAAAATTATCAGGTTAACTTCGTTCCTTCTAAAAACGCGTTGTTGATTATCACATCCGTGATATTCGTCTGGCTTACATACTCATTCACGTGAACTCACATGCCACCCAATTTGGGATAGCCAACGTGACTTTTCTACACATATTGCATACGTTTTCAAGAAAGCACTCGCTCAAAGGTAGTTTTTGATCAAAAATCCTGTAGAGCTAGCGAAGAAATGCTGAAAAAATCTCTTGTTTTCAGACATAAGAGTAAATTTAAGTGAACCAGCGATATGAACCTAGTAGAGATTCCAGCAACAATGTGGGTGTATGAGTGGGCGATTGTAATAGTTTTTTTTTTTCAAAATAATTGTCTACAAAGCACTTGCAGATACCCAGACATGTTGTCCCTCCCCACGCTCCAACTCCACCAGCCATCTTGCAGACTCAAAACCCCAGTCTCCACCCTGACGACTCCTTACCCCAGAGGTTCCCAAACTTTTTGCCATCGCGGCGCCCTTTGATTTTTTTGAAAATGTCGCGGCGCACCAACATTTTTTTACAGAGAATTTTCATTATTTTAAAACAATCTTTACTTCAAAAAAATGAAATGCAAAATTATAAAGAACTTTCAGACATGGTATTTCTTAAAAATCGAATAAAAATTATCTTTTCGACTATTTTTAAGTTTTTCTCAAGGATTTCATAAATATTTGTTAGATTTTAAATTTTATATTTTTTATCATACAAATTAAACAAATATAACAAAAACTTCTTCATCTTAAGCAAGCTGCTGAGTAAAACTGTTGCAATATTTCGATAACTCCGGGTGAATTGAAATGGATTAACAGAATTTCAGGAAATATTAAATTTCTGTGGGAAGAACCTTCTAGGATTTTGAGTTAAGCATGTAGTGTGGAAAATATCAGTAATTTTAGAAAAATACGATGTTCAGGCTGATTATAAATCATTCATTATCATGGGTTTGTTAATTAAGCCTTCCTCAACTTGAAAGGCTTTTTTTTCATAAGTTTTGGATGATTATTTTCTAACGATCATTGAAAAAGTTGATTAACTTTAAGAAGTAATGAACAGTATGTATTTATAAAAAATGTATGAATCTCACGTTTTTCAAAAAAAATTAAAACGGATCTCAAAAGTTACATAGTTTTCCTTAATTTTCCATGAAGATCTAAAACCGACAATTTTGAGATGTGACCTACTTGCACGAAGCAGACAACCTGAATCTTCTGTGATAGCCACATTAGTAGAAAATATCGTCCCAAAAAGTAGGACACAACATAAAGATCTGAGAAGATTGACGGACATTACTCTGAAACTGGGGGAGCGACACTAGTTTTGCCAAGACGAAAATCCCAAAAGAAGCCGTAAAAAGGAATAAAATAAACCGGCAATACCGAAAAAAAATTTGCGGGTTTTTCTTCTTTTTTTCGGTTTTTTGTGATATTCCAGCTTAGGAAAACTAGTGCTGACTCTCCCTCTTCTCTGGAAAGACCTTTAATAAGATTTTTGAAATATTTCTATTAATTACAATCTTTTCGTAGACTCAAAAACTAAACTGAAGTTTTGAAATTAAAAAAAAAAAACAAAACAAAAAAGGCAATGTTAAAATACAACAGAAAAAGCTCTGAAAATTTAAAAATTTGGTAAAAATCTGAAATTTTATAATTTATTCGAAGGTTGGTATAAACTTTGGGAAAATGCTTTTGAGTAACACTCCCAAGTTCCATTAAACAAAGAATGGCGTTTCTTGCATTGAATCATATTTTTTTCTTTTTTTTTACTCAAGAACCCGCGGCGCACCTGTAAAATGTTCACGGCGCACCAGGGCGCTGCTGCGCACAGTTTGGGAAGCACTGCCTTACCCCAATCACGAAACTATGTAGCAGCCTGCCAACTGCACCCACCCCGCTGCGACCGTAGGCCATAAAAACACAACATACAACACACTCTCCACATAGAGAAACAGACGTAACACCTAGAAATTTTTTTTTAAACATCGTCACCAAAGCGTAACCGCCCAATGCTAAACGTACTGTGATTTGCCGAGCCATCACTAGGTGGCGGTAGTGAGGGAACGTCAAACAGGAGTAAAAACGATGCCAGTGCTGCGAGTTTAACCAACTACCGAAAGTGTGAATCTGGGCGGTATTTTCGACTGGGTGTCACCTGGGATCTTTAATTGTAATGGATCGGCAGTGTTATCAAAGAATTAAGCGAACTACAATGTTCTAGCTCCGACGTTTCGGTTCAGGTTTGGGACCTTCTTTAGGGATCTATAATTTATTAACAATAAGGACAATAATTGGACTCGTATTTGACATATAAAGTTACACATAAAACAATTTTACAAACATAAAGGTGATTAAATTTACATTTTTATAGTCTGTTTTAAATTGTTTACAAAGAATTGTTCGCTCTTGTCCTAATATTTTTAGCCTGTCGCGTTATCATTTTCGTTCAAACATTTGTGGAATCTGTTGTAGGTGGTTCTGAACGGTCAACGGTATTGTATGTTGTTCTAGCGGGAGTATTTGGCGTTTTCTTTGCACTATTTTTACTGTTTCACTGTCGGGTGTAGGCGAGTCTAATGTTTTCCAGTTTTTTAACATGGTTCCTGATTCTGATTTTGTGATTGTGTTAGTGAGGAGGTTGGTCTAGGGTAGTGGAGGTATTTTGGACCGGGCAGGTATTTTGGCCCACCTAGAGAGTTTTATGATATTTATCACATAATCTCTACTAAATCTGGGTAATTTTTTAATGGAACACGAAAAGTATTCAAATACGTGATGACCTTTATTTTGGATGTCAGTTAAAATGCTGTTCAGTATCAAAAATAGGGAAAATGTTTTCACTTCCAATGAAACGCACGGAAAAGCACCAAAAACAAAGAAGGTTACAAATTTGTAGTCGGATTCGAAGAGGTATTAAATTTTACAAATAAATATTTAGTTCATGTGAATGTAGTTAGGGCCTTGTAAGAACTCAAAATAAACTGTTCTTAACCTCGGTTGAGCGATAATATTTACTAAAATGGTGGTTTGAGGTATGGCCAAAATATGTTCAACATAATCAGATGTGGACATATTTTGGACCACCTATCAGATCCATCTCTCCAGTTCCTTCTAAAGGGAGAAAATATTCATGCCAATGTAATGTACTCTGAAAACAGATAAATAGAATAAGTTGGGACCTTCCGTGATCTGGGTTGTTATACGTTAATTTTATAATGAGATTGTTGTGGGTTCGATTTGTTCTAACAACTTTTCGCCAAGTTAAAAATTTCGATTCGATTTGTGTCCTAACAACTTTTCGACAAGTTGAAATTTTCAGGTGTTCAGTCATCCAGTTTAGAAAAGTTGTCCTTCTCGGCGATCAGTTGATGACTGAGACAATGTGTTATCTAATGTATGTTTGATAATTTACGTATCATTCAAATTACTTCATTTTTGATGGCCATTCCACTCATTACAATATGTGTGGAACGCCTTTATATTTAGTAAAATCACTAGACTTTCACACTTCTATGAAGCGTTACGTAATTTATGCATGGTGACTGACGTCATGCAATAGTTAATAAATACACGTTTTGCGTAACATTTTTTGTATGAAACATCATACTTGCGTAAAAACTGGCAATTGCAACAAAATTTCATCTTTTTTATCATTACGTAATTTTTAAATGTTCCCTGTCTCAAAAAATGAATAGAAAAGATGTAAACTTCACGTAGTTTTAACTATGTTTAAATTTTTGTTGAGGTGGCATTCATTTCATCAATCAATAGAAGTTTAATTTGGTGGGCCAAAATATGTGCACTTGGTGGTCCAAAATAAAATCAGGTGGTCCAAAACAGAATCCCAAGATCCTTCAGGAGTTTTGATATTTCTTGTATTTACTACAACAATTTTAAGTTCTGGTTGGCCTTTTTCGATATAAAACATGTTGCTCTACGTAATGCCTACTGAAATTATCCATATTTTGAAGTAGAAACTTTCTCTTTTCGCTGAATTGTTCATCCACTTCCTAAAGGGGTCCAAAATACCTCCCTTACCCTATTGCTATCAGTGTTATTGTGATGATGGTACTTTTTTAGTAAGTGCATGATTCCTGTATAACTGATACAAAACCCGTCCGTATCGGCCCGTTTGTTTATGTTTTTCGTCGTTAGAATGTGACAAATTTCTAGGATGGGAAGTCTTGGATGGTTTATTGCTGGTGTTTAGTATTGCTGGGTTGGAGTAGTCGAATGTTTGCCCTGTCGTTGCGCTGTGGTGCATTATAGCCGTCCTTTCTTTCCATTGGTCAAGTTGTATCTTTTTGTAGTCCTCATCTTGCATGTCCATAACTTTATCGAGTTTGCTTTTGTCCGATTTGTGTCCTTAGAGTCGTGTCTGTAGTTTGTTCGTAGTTAACCCCACATACAAAGCTTCGCATTGTTGACATCTTAAGCTGTATATGACGTTGCTCCTCTGCTGTTTTTCGGTTGTCCCTTTCATGCGCGTGTACATTCTCTGCATCGTGTTGTTGTTGTAGTGACATATTTTTATGTTCGCATATTGCCCTGTGCAAACACCAATCGTGACAACTTCTCAGACTTCGGCAGTTCCTCTGTGAATTTTGATCTGTCCATGAAGGATGAGGTCCATGGAATACCATAATCTATTAGTTCCATGTGTATTCCGCAAATCTTTGCAAGTAAGTTCGGGCATATAAGCGGGGACAGACAGTTCTTCACAGATGGTTCAAAGACAAATGATTCAACTGGTTTTGGTGTCTACAACGATTTTCATAGCGCCGCCTTCATGCTTCAAAAGCCCTGTTAGGTATACGTTGCTGAGCTAGCGGCTTTATTCTACACCTTAGAGTACGTTAGCACTCTTCCTCCTGAGCACTACTTCATTTTTACCGACAGTCTAAGCTCTCTGGAGGCTGTTCGGTCAATGAAACCGATAAAGCACTCAGCGTTCTTCCTGAATGGAATATGCCAAGTCTTGAGTGCTTTGTCCAAACGTTCATACACCATCACCGTAGCTTGGGTCCCGTCACATTGCTCGATTCCGGGCAATGAGAAAGCGTACTCATTGACTAAGGTGGGCGCTAGCGAAGGCGATATTTACGAGCGTCATATCGCCTTCGACGATTTTTTTGGATTGGCCCGTCAGGAGACCTTGATCAGCTGGCAACACAAATGGAGAGATGGGTAGATGGTTGCACTCCATCATTCCACAGGTATCGAAGAAACTATGGTTCAAAGCAGTTTCGAAAAAAATCAGCACAAAGATGTTCAATTTGTGCGAAAACGAACACAAATAAACAAGCACAGTTACCCATAGACACGAGGCCGAGAATGAACATGACAATGAAGAGACGAGACAATGACAGCGGCATCTTGTGGTGTCATGCACAGCAGTTGAAGCTCAGTTCAGCTGAACTTCAGCTCGTCGAATTCGAATATGAATATTTCAATTTGGAATTGATTTATTATAGTTTTAGGCATGCAACTACCGATATGTTACCTTAATTCAATGCATTATAGTTACTTTTGGTGAGTGATGCAAAACAACTGCATTTTTGCTTCTGCATCGTGCTTAATTAAAACGAATCAGTTGAAATTGAAAATACTGATTTTGAGTATCAGTAGGTGGTTGAAGTTCAGCAGACAGCGGTCAATAGAATTTCGAAAGCATACATTTCTGAGAATTCCGCTCGGGTTGTCAAGACGACTATCAAAACAAAAACAAATCAACGACGCTGGCGCCGCTGGGCGTCGGTGCAGACGACCGTAATTTGACAATTGCCGTCACTGGTTCAAAGGGTTGGATTTAGGTCGCGATTTCATTCGTGTAATGTGTCGGCTGATATCCAACCACTATTTGTTGAACGCACATACCTTCCGTATTGGGCTCTCAGAAAGCAATTTCTGTGTATCGATATCTGTGCATGGATATCGAACATGTCGTGTGGGGATGCAATGAGTATCGTGAGGTCAGATCTGAGCTGCATGAAATTCTCCGGATCCGAGGAAAACAACAGAAACCCGTTAGAGAAGCGTTGGCAGGACTTCATTTAGAATACATGAACCTGATTTACCAGTTTTTGAAACTTGTTGATGTCAGAGTTTGATGTAGTACGTTCCTTGTTTTCGTTATCCGCCTTTTGGTTTTGTTGTTCGCCCCTGTCTGTCGTCGCCTCCCTTCCGTTTGTCCTCTTCTTGTCGTTGTCTACCGATAAAGTCCTTTCTTTTTGGTTCCGTTACAGATATGGACAATTTGTCCCATCAATGTTTTTAGTATAAGTTAGCAAATAATTTAGGTTTAAACCCATAAATCCCTCCTTCCCATTTTTCTTTAATCCTTAACCTCGAAACAGCCGCGAGTACTTCGGCTTCCCAAACTGACATAATATTAAGGCAGTAATAAATTGTAAAATGTAAAAACAAAAGATTTCGGCTCAGTTATGCCCATGTGGCGCCCGAGCCTTCCAAATAAACGAATAAGTAGAAAAAAAAACTATTTTGGTCAAACCGCAAGCAGAACACGAAATCTGCACGAAGAAAACTAGCTCGTTGAAGGTATGCAAGATATTCTGTGAGTTCGTCTCCCTTGTTTTGGTAAAATGTCAAACATGATGAAGCATACGCCTACTAACATTACTGAGCGCGCAAATTGTATCTCACTAAAACAAAACTGCACTAGAGTCTGGAAATTCATGAAATCGTCAATAGTTCCGTGTCAAAAATTAAGCAAACCATAGTTACAGTATCTCAAAGTTGGCCATTTTGTATGAAAATCGACGATTTTCTAATCAATTATGCAACACAGTGTAGGTATCAACAATTTAATGCCATTTTTTTCTTATCCTGGATTGGCGGAAAATGAGTAAACAAACGAACGTTAAACAAATTGCCGCATAAGTAAACCCACGTCGGGTTAGGGTTGAAACTATGATCTGATGCTATTCCAATCCAGATTGGAAGAAAAACGGCATAAGTTTTCTGCTCTTAAGGACAAACGTCTTGAAATCCCGCTTTAACAGTGCATCGAAACTTCAGACGCACAAATCTCAAGAAGCAAGCTTCAAACTACAATGCATTTTATTATTCTATTCTTGCTCACTTGTAATAAGCTTAAAATGAAAAGCTCAGGTGCGCTGGTTATGTGTCTTCGAAATCGTGAGTAGGTTCCAAAGTCGGTTATTGTGGCGGCCATTTTGGGATTCTACCAAGTCTGTCCTTAAGTCGCTTCAACTATAAAGAGAACTTTTTTTTTGCATAAAGTACAATTCTAATTTCTACTTTTAGATTGACTATTTGGCCCCTATGAAGCTCTGATGATCGCCAAGAACTTTTCCATTGATTCACAAATCATAAACGTCACCGTTTATGAAAATTATTTCTTAAAACCGATTCAATCATCAGTTACCACATGCAACGAGGTTAGTGCTACGCAATGATGGCGACAGTATAGCGCGTACGTTTGAGGTAACTTGAGAGCTATTATGCGACCCGCCCCTCAGCCGGCCTACTGCCATTCAAAGAGCTGAGAAGAGTTAATTAGCATATTCACATCACGTTATGTGGTTCATTGGCAGATGTAGCTAGTAGGCCTTGGTTCGGTTGCTCAGGCAAAATGATAGCCAGCTTCGATGATGTCTAATTGTATGGAAGGCGGTTCCAATTTGATAAATGTCACGGAAGCATTGTCTTCACAGAAAGATGATATATTTACCTGAAATATCTGTGGCTCTGCACGATAAGGTAAACGCTGCCGACAGCTCCAATCAGCAGCGAAAACCCAACGCCCGGGGTGAATTTCAGTTCGTTGAACATTGTATGGTCGGAGTTGTAGGTACCGTACGAGGTGTTAGATCACCCCTTTTCTGGATCTTTGGGTCGGATTTATTTCCACCGGAACTCATTAAGTCACTTTCCTCACCGTCGTCGGTATACAGTTGTGTAACACTTGTGCAAGATCTCCAAACTAAACTTCTTCATTGGTGGCTCTGTAGATTCGGATCACGATTTTCCCACCCGATGTTTTAGACACTTAATGACATACATGACTTTTTGATGTCGAATGTTGAACGTTGAACTGTATTTGCATTTGATTTCCCAAGCATCGTTTTTCGGTCAACTGCATTTAGACATTTTTGAAAACAACAATAAGCAATTATTTAATTGCCTCAAATTTCTCACAAGAGTGCAAACGAACAAACCCAAAAACTTTTAGACTGCCATCGTTCGGTATGATTGCCCCAAAGCGCAATCTAGATGTTAAGATCACACCAAGCAGCCTTTTTATTATTTATTTTTGCATTCATTTGTCAATGGGTCGAAAGTCAATATTATTTTTTTGGGAAACGCCGAGCTGGTGCAGTGGAACCACAACAATCCCAGCCATCGCATCGGTACAGCGATTACACAATAGAGAGAAAAACACAACGATCACTTATTGCCCATTAGGGTGATCATCAGAGTAGAGATTCATTAGAGCTCCCGGTACCGCGGTGATTTATTCACTGCTGCTGCTGCCTCGGATATTGCAAAAGGGCTTGCGACAAGCAGACACCGCAGACAAGAAAACATTTGCACCAAGTGGAAGGTGCCAAGGTTTGTTAATTGCTTGTTTGACTCGGTCGTGTGTGACAAATACTTTCACTGTTCAATGAGTAGAGTACACAATAATGCGAGGTGTAGTGAATGGTAGCAACCGTGCACTTTATCGATGAAGCAGTGTGTGCATGTAGGTACTTCAGGACAAACTGAATAGGAATTTCTACCCGGTAAGATCACAATCTATTATTCATAATAATTTGGAATAACATAGACATTCTCTACATATGCATGTAGCTAACAAATGGCAGGATGTGGAAATAATTTACTGGATTTTACGAGATTACTGGCAAGTTGGCTCAAACATAATCAAAGTGAAATGATATCTAAAAATATGTCAGATAATTTAAAAGGAGGAATGTCGATTGCTCAAACCAATTTTCTTATCAAACCGCAAAAGATAGACATTGATAAGAATGTTGAATGCTTTCAATGTTTAAGTTCAGATTTTCTTCGAAACAATAGCCACTTGAATACTCTGTAGAGGATTATCATACAGACAGACGGATAAAAACAGAAAACAGGAAAGCCAACCAGATATGCATGGATTTAAATTTAGGAATTGTATGCTCTTCTTTTTTACAATCCAAATAAAATAGCTGTTTTTTTTTTGTTTGGAACATTTGGCTTGTACAGGAGATACTCAAAATAACTGGGACAGGTAAAATTTTCACTTTTCAAAAAATGTTCAAATCGCTGTAACTTTTCGAAAAGGGCCTTAAATAATCTCAAGTTTTTACTGTAAGTTCATCAACTAGTAGCGTATCAGTGATCAAAATTTGGAAAAGATCGGGCCATTCTACACAAAGTTATAAAGGTTCTTGAAAAAAGTATAATTATCCGATAGTCAATTTTGAGCTGTTATATCTCCGGATTCATAGATCCGAATGCAATGAAATTCTGATCATTCATGACTTATATAATGAGCTATTAAAACATTTGACTAAAATTCCTCACACGAAAGAAAATTATTTCGATTAGATTATTTTTCTAATGTAACACCAATTTATCCAAAACTTCATCATCGTTTCAAAATTCGAGATAGTAATTATGGTTTATTTAAATTCCCTCTAATTGAATTGAATATATTTATGTTTCCAAGGAAAGCAACCAAATAGTCCTCATTAAATTGAAAAAGTAATGGGATGCAAATGAAAAATGGATAAATTTACTGAAAATACATGGAATTAATGTGTGAGTGAAATACTGAAAGAATGGTCCAGATCCGTTGGCCCGTTCCCGAGCCTATTCGTGACATACAAACACCAATCCATTTTTATTTATATAGATTTCAAATTAAGTCAACTGTTTTTCAAAGTTCATTATATTAGTCATAAATAATCAAAATTTCATTGCATTCGGTTTATTGAATCCGGAGATATAACAGCTCAAAGTTGGCTATTGAATAATTATACCCTTTTCTAAATTCTTTATAACTTCGTGTAGAATGGCCCGATCTTTTCCAAATTTAAACCACTGATACACAATACTAGTTGATGAGCTTAGAGTAAAAATTTGAGAATATTTGATGCCCTTTTCGAAAAGTTACAGCGAGTTGAACATTTTTTTAAATGTGAAATTTTACCTGTCCCAGTTATTTTGAGTATCCCCTGTACATGGATACGGTCAAATTACCGAAATTAGAATTCCATTCCAAATAATTCACTTCTTCCTTCAAAGAAGGAACAATTCAAAGTGATAAATAAGCACGCATATCGAACTATTCGATTATCACTTTTCGATTGAACAACAAATCAAAGTGTTTATAATAGAACAGTACTGGAACGATCCTCATTATTAAATATGTATTGATGTTTGTTGCACACCAATGCGAAATATTGGAAACATGTGCTTATTTTCATAGCAATTTTAAAGTAATAGTCATCTTCACAACTTTTTTTTTTAATAAATATTTACAACCTTTCATAAATCTGAATATTGATCATTCACAGCTTTGTGAAGATGTTTCACTCTCAGCGAGTAACTTACTAACTCCAGGATGGAGTAGACGGTAAGGCATGTGACGGGTGATTGGGAGATCACGAGTTCAAATCCCAAGTTGAGAATTTTTTAGAAGAGCTTGTGTGTTATAAATGCGTTTAGATGCGACAAATAAACATGATGGGGATATAATTGCACCTCGCACTTTAATTTGTTTTTGTTTTCGCAGCATATCTATCTATATATATAAAAATGAGTTTGATGTTCCTTTGAGGCAACAAAACTCCCGAACGGGTGAACCGATCAGCATGACTCTTGCACGGTTCGATTCGTATTCATGGTGGCTGTGTTTATATGTATAAAAAGTTATGAAAATAAACTAGAAAAGTAAGAAAATTTCTAAAATACTGATTTTCGTGAGCTGGGAAGGAAATCAACACGATCAAAATAAAACAAATCTAGAGTGCGGTGACGTTATGAGCTCAATAGTTGTCAAACCACCACAGCTTGGCAAGACAACGTTTGCCGGGACAGCTAGTATATAGATAACCATATATAAAAATGAGTTTGACTTCCCTTTGAGGCAACAAAAGTCACGAACGGCTGAACCGATCTGAATGAATCTTGCATGGTTAGATTCGTTTTCATGGTGGCTGTGTTTATATGCAGAAAAAGTTACGAAAATTCTTTAAAAAAATATGAAAATTGAGAAAATACTGATTTTTGATGTACCGGGAAGAAATTTGGCGTGATCGAAATGAAATCAATCTAGAGTGCGTTGCTGCGATAACCTCAACAGTTGTCAAACCACCACAAGACTGGCAAGACAAAGTTTGCCGGGACAGCTAGTTATAGATAAATACAAGTTTAATATGAGGCTGATATAACACAGATTACTTCCTACTGTAAAGCCTGTATCGCGCTTGCAGAAAAGATTGTTGAATAACTTCTCCACTTTTGTTTGAATAACGCCTGTTTACAAGCTGTGATGAAAAAATGTTAAACTGTAATTTAATCAAATGTGGAATAAAAATGTCATTGCAATGTTGGTTAAATGAGTGATTGTTCCTTGGGTTGCATTGTTGCTCTAGAAGTTTCTCTGAGAGTAAAGGGGATATCTTAAAGTGCTACTTCAGAAATTCTCCTGAGCATTCATCCCAGAATTGCTCCGGAGATAACTTCAGAAATTGTTTCACTATTTTTTGTCCAGGAATTCCTCCAGAAAAATTACAAGAATTTCTTGTAGGATTTCGAAACTCCTCTACACACTACAGTAATGTTCCGATTTTATCAGGCCCTCTGCGCATCAGTCCATCATTTTTCATTCATTTTCTGTTACATTTGAGAACAAGTGTTTCTTCTCTTCTTCGAGATAAATGTGGAAGGCACGTTTTGCAACGTAAAAATATTGAAAATGCGTATAGACTTTGTAGAAAACTTTAGAGCATTTTTGAAAAGGGCGTGATAAAATTGGAACAATACTATATATCCAAGAGATTTTCAAGAGATTTTTTGAGAAAATTCTCCATGGATTCTTTAAATAATTCTACTGTTATTTTTGTACAATTTCTGGAAAAACTTCTGAAAATCCCTTGAAGAATATCCGAAAAATTATGCAGGGATCTATCAATTCTCAATAATTCTTTTGAATTTCTGACAAACTCCATGTAAAAACGTTTGAAGAAAACTCTTGCTGAAACTCATAAACCGATAATAATAGGGTAAAAGCACTAGACTTCGCCACTGCTCTAGTCTTCGCCCCACCATACAAGTTCCATTTTTAATGTATGAAGTGGCGAAGATTAGAGCAGAATTTCATGGGGGTGAAATCTAGTGTTTTTACCCTATGTTTTTCAAAGAATTTCAAAAGGAATCGCAAAAGTGAATAGTGAAAGAATTTCTGGAGAAATTTCCAAAAGAATCACTGTAGAAATCTTAGGAAGCCCTTTCAAATGAATCTCTGGACCAATACCTGATAAATTCCCAGGGCAATCCTTGAACAAATCTAAGGAGAAATTTCTTAAGAACTGCCTGGAGAAATACCTAGAGAACTTCTCGGAAAATCCTTAAAGGAATTCATAGAAAAAAAGTTGAGGTATTCATTGGAAAATTCCTGCAGAAATCTAATGATAAAATTCTTGGTTGATTTTCAGAATTTCCTGTGGACGACGAAATGTGTGGACGAATTTCTGAAAACAAAAACCCTTGGGAAGTACCTGGAGAAACGCATAGATAAACTTCTGTAAAGATCACTAGAAAAAAAACTCTTGAGATACAGGTCGGACTCGATTATCCGGGTGACTCCAAAATTATTTCACCCCGGATAATCGAATCACCCGGATAATCGAGCCATGCTTCTTTTCTTTTATTTTTGATGTTCTTCAATCAAAAATTGTTCGTTAAACATAGAAGCTAACATACATGACGTTGTAGTGCCTAAACTTAACGTCAGGTATTATTATAACCATGTTTTTCGAAAATGAAATTTTGGCCAAAAATAAAAACAATTTTCAAATAGGTTAAATCCAATTTTCAGGTGTTGTATTTGATGTTTATCACATTTTTTGACATATTATAATCTTAAATCTTGTAAACAAAGCATAAACAAACTTTTCCCCGGATAATCGAGCCATTTTTGCCGGATAATCGAGCCACGGATAATCGAGCCCCCGGTTAATTGAACCCCCGGATAATCGAGTCCGACCTGTAATTCTAAAGGAATTTCCGTAGATACTTAGAAGAAATATTTTAGAATAAATATCTTAGAGAATCCGTGTAGAAATTATTAGCGTTATCCTTACAGGAAATGCCAGATAAATTTCTATAGAAATTCATGGAGATATACCTGGAGGAAACCCTGAAAGGAGTTTGTGTATGAACTTTTACATGAATCTTTGGAGGAAGTCTTGTTTGAATTACTAAAAGCAATAATTTAAGAATGTTTGAAGAATTTCTGCAGGGTTTTCTGGATTAATTCCTAAAAAAAAGTCCTTGTCACATTCATTCCAAAATTATCAAAGGAATGTTTAGGAAAATTCCTGAACAAATATCCGGTGGACTTCCTGTAAAAAATACCTGAACGATTTTTTGAAGGAATCAATGGAAAATTTTCTGAAAAAAAACAGAAAACTTATGAAAGATTCTTTATTAGATTTTATGAAAAGTCTTGTGGAATCCCCAAAAGAATTTCTAGAGTAATTACTGGTTGAGTTTCAAAAGAAACCCCTAGAAATCAATTCGATTCTTGATGGGAATATCTGAAGGTAGCCTAGGAGAAACTAGTTAAATCATATTTGGCAGCATTTCTGAAATTCAACCACTGGAGGAGATTCTGATAGAAATTATACCGAGTTCGTGGATTAATTTCAGCAGGAATCCATGAATCAATTGTGGAAGAAATCCATAGAAGATTTCCATGTACTTGCAAATTTTCTTCAGGAATTTCAACAGGAAGTATCCGCAGGAATGTTTCCAAAATAACTTTAGAAATTTATTCAGAAAATCCAGCAACAATACCTCCAGGAATTTTTATATTAGTACTTTCAGTGATTCTCAGGTGCGGTACTTTCAGGGAATCCTGAAGGGATTTCTTTCCTTGGGGGAGTACCTGAAGGAATTCGATAGATGTTTCTGGAGAAATACAAAAACAAAATGATTAAAACCTTCTGGAGCAAGTCTGGAAATTTGAGGAGTAATTTCTAAAGGATTTTAGGGTGAAGATATCACGCAACCACACCTAGAATTTCCAAGAGCACAAATCTGAAGAATCACATGACAATCGGAACTAAAAAGTTTATCGATTGGTTACCACCAGCGGGTAATCAATCGAACAACTGTTCAGCGCAAGCCGTTATGTGTTTCTTACGAATTGTGCTCTTGAAAATTCGAGGTGTGGCTTCGTCGTATTTTCACCTTAGAGAGATTCTAAAGAAATCACTGCTGAAACAATCTCTGAAAGCACTCCTGAAGTTACAAGAAGAAGTCCTACATATATTTTTGAAAACCATGGTCATGGACGAATTCTTCAAGGAATTTTTGAGCTAATTGCTAAGAGTAAGGAATTTTTGAACAAATATTTAAAGCAGAGGTTCCCAAACTTTTTGCTACCGCGGCGCCTTTTGAAATTTTTAAAAATTTTCGCGGCGCACCAACAACTTTTTACAAAGAATTTTAATAATTTGAACACCTGCAGTTCAAAATTACAAATATAAATCGCAAAAAGCCTTCAATGTCATGCTTTTTTATAATAAAAAAAAAGAAAGTTTGCTTAAAGATTCGCAGAACATAATACAAATTTTAGATTTCTGAAGGATTGCATTGAAAAACTTTTAATTTTTAAATAAAGTACCTAGATTACCAAATTTAAGGGAAAATAGATATAAAAATGAATTGTTCAGAACCTGTCAGAACGGCTGACAGTGACGGTGAAGGGTCATGTTTTTGTATTCGGTACTTAAAAAACTCAACTCAACAACTCAAAAAAAGCGGTTTCAGAATCATGCATGAAATCGACACATAGATTATCGCAGATTTTTCACGATAAGGGGCTACACCAGTCTATAGTAGGAAATCTTAATCATAGAGACAAACTAACAAGTTATGATAGTGATGTAAGTAAAAATATCGTCCCGAAATGTTTGACACAGCACGAAGACCTGGAGATTGACAGTATTATGGAAAGAACTTCAAAACAGTTTCTGGAAATACCTACTTTGAATTACAAGCTATTGATAAAATCGAAAACTAAGCCGAACCATAAAAAGTCCAACAATTTGAGAGACCTACGAAAATTTCCAAAATTTCGGATATATAAAAATTTAGTAAAAATCTAAATGTTTCATGAGGACATAATAAATTCCGGAAAACATTCGTGGACTGGAATATTTACTATTTAATTGAAAATTTTTGAAGAGGGAAAATCCCTTTGAATGACTTTCTTTTGAAGTCTTCCACAAAAAAGCCAAAACATTGGTATCGAATACAAAAAACGGTTTGATATGACACTAGTTTTACAAAACAATACAAAAACAGCTAAAAATTCTGCCTTCAATAATAAGAGTTTGTTCTTTGTGTTTTTTCCCAAGAGCCTGCGGCGCACCTGAGAGGTGTTCACGGCGCACCAGGGCGCCGCGGCGCACAGTTTGGGAAGCACTGCTTTAAAGAATTGAAAACCCCTCACCAGGTACTCCAAGAATTATTTCTTGGAAACATCCATAAGAAGTGCCAAGGAATAAACCTTTGGTAATACTCCTGTAACATCGTCGGAAAAATGTTTGAAAGTACTCTTGAAGACAGGTCTGAATAAAGGAGGGATGGGTTAGTGTAGTGAGCCACTTTGGGAGTGGCCGGTATTTTGGGCACTTTTGGCTCTTACTCAGTCAATCCCAAACCAATTGGCTTCTAATGTAGGCATCGTGGCCGTGCGGTTAGGAGCGTCAGTCGTCTGGCCGTTTCGTAAGCCTTGAAGTGTGGGTTCGATTTCCGTTCCAGTCGGTGAAAGCTTTTCGTCAAACGGAAAATTCTCCACTGGACCACTGGGTGTTTCGTGTGTTGTCCGTTGTCTAATATTAGCGATCGTTCAGTCTGTACAACTTCTGGTCTGGGACGGTGTAGTGTCTTTTAAAATTTTGTACACGGCTAGATACTATACGTATCTAAGGGGCTGTCCATAAACCACGTGGTCATAAGGGGGGGGGGGGGGTTCGGCCAATGACCATTTTGTATGGACGAAAAAAAATTTTTGTATGGACTAATGACCACGCAGGGGGGGAGGGGGGGTGGGGTTTGAGAAGTCCCAAAAAAATGACCACGTGGTTTATGGACAGCCCCTAATCGCGTTCTAAAAACTGTGCAGATTGATTGAAAGTTGGCTGAATTATAGCAGAAAAGTGTTCAAAATAGGAGCCCTGCTAAGATGGTTCCAATTACCTATAGAAACTTTTGCAGAAATCCCGAAGAATCATTTGAGAATTTTCTAGAGGAATTTTCGGAGAAATGCCAAGGAATAATTCATTGAGGAGTTTTAGAAAAAAAGGCCTGAGAAAATCTGGTATCCCTGGAGAATATACGGAGGAAAACCTGAAAGGACCTCTGGAGAAATTCCAGCAAGAATTCCTAAAAAAAAATCAGAAGGCATCAATAGTGGAATTCTTGCAAGAGTATTTGAAAGAACTGCTTTAGAAATAATTGAAGGAATTCCTGCAAGCATTTCTAAATGTAATCTAGCAAGAAAATTAAATTAAAATCCTGCTGGACTGACATTTTAAAGAAATTTCTGCAGGAACACTTGGAATACATATAAGAATTTCTGAACCAATATTTGTAGGAGGAATAATAATTGTTGGAGGAATACCAGGAAAAAAATCCTGAATTAACCCGTAACAAATTTTAAGAAGAATCTTTTTAATATTTTTTTGAGAAATTAGAAGCAGGAAGGAGGAATTCTTATACAAATTTGAAGGCAAAACATGTACCCATTTTCAAAAAAAAAACATTCTTCAAAAACAATTTTTTGAGAACGAAATTCCTCCATAAATATTATCTTCCAAGAGTTTGCTTTTGGAATTTTTCTAAAAACTTTTCAAGAATTTTTTTTAGAAATTTTTCTACAAGCTTTTTAAAAGTATCAAATTTTCGGAGATTCAGAGATGCTTTCAGAGATTCCTTTAGGGCAATGTTTCCCAAACTTTTAGGAGGTATCGCCCCCTTAGAGCTTCCAAAAAATATTTTCGCCCCCCTAGGTTATGTTTTGTTTTGTCTATAGCAGAAAGCTGAAACTATGCTTAGCTTAATAAGCCTATAAAAGAGCTACTGTGGAAAAGCTAGTAGTCCCTACAGTGCAACTTAATCTTTGTCACTCTCATTTTCATTAAATTGTTTTATAAATGCGTTGATTTTCCGCATTTGAAAAAATATAGTTGAAATCGTGTTTGTGCCTACTTTTCAAACCGTTGTTATTTCAGCATTGATCAATCGAAATAGAACGGACTGTGAACTCCTATGAACACTCGTTATTCCCAACCAAATATTTTATCATTGTTGCGGTGAAGAAAACTTTCTCTTCTGTACAGATGCATGTTTGTGACAGTTGTCTGGAACAAGTGTGGGTAAAAGTTGATGTCAATAGTAAGGCTCTGTATATTTCTGGAGCTCGATTTGAATAGGTCGTATGTGCTTTTGTCGATTAAAAATTCGATCAGTTGGATTCGCTTATTACAGCGAAAACCGTTGAAATTGAGCAAAGTTTATACATACAGCAGAATCCTCACAAAACAGGCTTTCTATTCCATCATTTAAAGTTTGCAAAATATCTGCCATATTGCTATAATGACTAAAATAAACTGATCGAATTTTATATCGACAAAAGCACATACGACCTATTCCAATCGAGCTCCAGATTTCATCGTTTTATCTTCCTCCGGATAAGACGAACGATCAGCAAGTCATTGAATCGCACCTGAAATCTATTCGTGCAATCGACACTTCTAGTTCACCTGAAGATACAATCTTGATTTTTGGCGACTATAACCTCCCTGGGATCCAATGGTCGAATGATACGGATGGTAGCGTAACTATGGACTATCAAAACTCCGTTCTCAATAACACATGCTACTCGATAATCGACGGTGCTGCCTTCCACAATCTTCACCAACTGAATGCTACTCGTAATCATAATGGCCGTACTCTTGATTTGGTATTTTGCAATTCCACTGACCACTCCGTAACTGAAGCCAAAGATGTGCTTATTGCGGCTGAATCTCATCACCCGCCTCTGGAGCTTTTGATTCCTAGATTCGACGTAGAAATAAACACCGATGACAATGATCGACAACTTGACTTCAAAAAGACAAACTTCGATGCACTGAATGAATATCTCCATCTTACGGATTGGTCGCTCTTGAATAATTGTTCGGACGTGGATTCATCTGTCTGTCATCTCATCGGTGTGATAAATGCTTGGTTGGTGAGGCATGTTCCTGAAAAGCGGAAACCACGATATCCACCTTGGGAAACTCAGGAACTTCGTACACTCAAGCGCAAAAAGAATGCGTCCCTGCGTAAAATGCGTAGGAACAGCTGTCCAACTTTTAAAATTGAGTTCCAACGGTCCAGTAGAGCGTATACTACGATGAACTCGTCCTGCTACCGTAATTATGTTCGTCGCATGCAGAGTAATCTTCGTCGTAACCCGAAATCCTTCTGGTCATTTGTTAACAGCAAGCGAAAGGACAACGGACTGCCGGTAAACATGTTTTTTGGCGACAAGCACTGTGCTTCTTCTTCAGATAAATGTTCGCTATTTGCCGACCGTTTCTCAAGCGTATTCAATAACGATGCCTGTTCTGATACTGACGTGAGAAGTTCTGTCTCTGATATTGCTGCCGATTCTGTTGACGTCGACATTTTTGAAGTTTCTGACTCCATGATCCTACGTGCTGCAAGTAAGCTGAAAACCTCGTTCAAACCTGGTCCTGACGGCATTCCTGCTGTTGTTTACAAAAAGTGTATAAACTCGCTCCTTGCTCCACTACACACTGTATTCAACCTTTCACTGAGTCAACAAAAATTTCCTGAGGTCTGGAAGAACTCTGTAATGTTCCCAGTGTTCAAAAAAGGATCAAAACGTGACATTGCAAATTACCGTGGGATAACATCTCTCAGTGCTGGATCAAAACTCTTCGAGATCATCGTGAACGACTTCCTGTTCTTTCATACGAAGAATTATATCTCAGCCGATCAACATGGTTTCTTTCCCGGTAGATCAGTGACTACTAACTTAGTTGACTTCACCACGACATGTCTCTCGAGCATCGAAAAAGGTTTGCAGGTGGATACCATCTATACTGACCTGACCGCGGCCTTCGACCGTATCAGTCACAACATTCTAGTGGAAAAAATCAAGAAAATTGGAGCATCTGATCGTTTGGTTAACTGGTTGAGAAGCTATCTCACGGGTCGGAAATTACGAGTCAAAATTGGAGCAAATTATTCTCGCGAGTTCGAATGCAAGTCTGGCGTTCCCCAAGGGAGCAACCTTGGACCTTTGTTGTTCTCTTTGTTTTTTAACGATGTCACCAACATCCTTCCTAAGGGTTGCAGATTATTATACGCAGACGACCTCAAAATCTATTTCGTCGTTCGGGATGAGGAAGATTGCATACTGTTACAATCCGCAATCAATGATTTTTCAGACTGGTGTTCACGGAATCATATGACCTTGAGCATCTCAAAGTGTTGTGTGATTTCATTCAACAGAAAATCGACGCCTATCATTTTTGACTACAACATCAATGGAACATCACTTGAAAGAGTATCCGTCGTTAAAGATTTGGGCGTTATATTGGACAGCAGCCTTACGTTTAACGAACATACTAGCTCCGTTATCGATAAGGCCAACCGTCAACTCGGCTTTATAACCAAGATTTCGCGTGAGTTCACCGACCCGTATTGCTTAAAAGCATTATACTGCTCTCTCGTACGTTCGATGCTAGAATCAGCGGATGTTGTGTGGGCACCATACCAGACCACATGGATCGAAAGAATCGAACGAGTTCAGAAACGATTTCTTCGCTTTGCGCTTGCAAACTTAGCATGGAGGGATCCCGAAAATCTACCGCCATATCAGGATCGCTGCCGACTGCTGAACATGGACACACTTGAACACCGAAGACGGGTGAATAAGGCTGTATTCGTTGCGAAGCTTTTAAAAGGCGAAATCGACTCTCCTTCTCTACTTTCTCAACTACCTTTCCACATTCCTTTGAGAATTTTACGCAATCAAACACTTCTGCGTGTCGGGCTTCATAGAACAAACTACGGTATTAATGCTCCTATTCCAGCTATGATTACCGAGTTCTGTCGTGTTCAGCAGTTCTTTAATTTTAACGCTTCGACGACTAGTTTTAAGAACAAGATAATGGCCTTACATACACGTTAGTCCTTTTTTGTCCTCATGTTACATATAGTTTTAGAAATATTCACTAGGACAATTAGTCCGATGAATGTACACTTTATAATAAATAATAAATAAATAAATAAATAAATAAATAAATAAATAATCATTGTTTTGCAACAACTCAGACTCAATGTTTGGTCCCAAGTTTCAAATAAAACTGGTGGAGAATATAGAAACAATTACAAAAATATGTTTTGAGAAAAAGTGCAACTCGGAAAAATATCGGTGTGTTGCCGAGGGCTGAAAGTTTCGATAATCAGGAAAATATTAATAATAAATATCGGTGTATTTTCTAATGTAGTTACCTTTCTCCAAATACAAATGCAGATCCAAACCAATGAGTTCCTTATAAATTTGAATACTTCCTGTGTTTCAAATAAATTATTAAATAAGTAAATATGCAGCATGCATGACTAGATTTGAACGGAATTTTACGCAGATGTTTGAGATGTTTTCAAATTAACTTCCAGTAAAGTTTGCAATTCCTCCGAGAAACTTCTCTGAAATATTTTCAAATACTGTGTGTGGAGTTTTTTGTAAACACTGTGTTACGAATTCCATCAGAAAAGTGTTCTGAAATTCGTCTGAACCTCATGCTTTTGCTTGAAAATTCCATGGTCAAATCCGCCTACGTGTTGAAACGGAATTTTGCTCATCAATTCGCGAAAAAAATACTTTGTTCTTTTCATAATTTTGACAAAAACTGATCACGATTCACGAATGTTCGTTAAATTCCTTCAGAAATACGTGTGGCAGTCTTTTTTTTCTAGCAATTTTGCCAAAGAGTCCACATAAATACCAATAATTCTGTAAAAAAAGCCGATGTTTAATTGTAACAGCATTTTTTATTATTCCAGACAAATATTGAACTGTAAACTTGACGGGATTTTTTATGATTCAGTTGATATTTTCGACTTGTAATTCAATACTGATGTTGATGTTTTCCAATCATTGGAAAATCGCCCCCCTTGTTAGTATTTTCGCCCCCCAATTTTGATTTCCCAAATTTTCGCCCCCCTGGGCCTGATTTTCGCCCCCAGGGGGGCGATTTCGCCCACTTTGGGAATCACTGCTTTAGGGGTTTGTCTCTAAAAATTTATAAATTTTCCAAGTAACTCTCGCAGAAATTACAGTTGAAAATTCTCCTAAAGGATTTCTTCATGTATCACTCCATAAATCAAGCGATTTTCTCAAGCAATCATTGAGAAATTTCTCAAAATTTAGTTTAGAAATTGTTTCAGAGTTTTCTCCATATAATCTTCCAGGCATTGCTTAGTATTGCAGGAATTGCTTAGAATTTATTCAACCTCTTTCAGAAATTTTTATCTGCGATGCTTCAAGAATTTCTCCGAAGAACTTCTTAGCAACTCTTGCAGAAATTATTACATAATCTATTCCTTGCCAATAAATTTGTCTGTGATTACCTACCTGCAGAAGGTTCTCCAGCTCTTCCAGTTTTCTTTTAAAAATTCCTTCAAAAAAAATTATAAGTGGTTCTCTAAAGAATTTCTTGTTTTTTTTTTTTTATTTTGGCAAGATTTTTTTCAAAAATGTCTCCTGTCAGAGATTTTTGTATACTACTCCACTAATATATTATATGAAACAAATCTTCCAAAAATTCCTCCAAAGGTGTCTCTAGTAGTTCTTCAAAAAATTCATTCAGAAAATCCTCCAGGTAACCCTCAGAAATGTATTGGGGACTTTATTTTCTTAAACTTTCCATTAGAAACTCCTCTACAAATTTCTCCAAATCCCTGCTTGGACTAACTTCCAGAGTTCCTCCATGAGATACCTCACGATTCTTTTTTTCTAAGGAGGTATCTTACGGGGGTATCTCCCAGAAATAAGTCCAGAAAAACTTCCCGAAATAATTTCAAAAATTTCTTCAGTAATTTTTATCCAGGAAATCTTTAAAGTAATACCTTTTTACTAGAATTTAGTTAAGGGATTTAGAAAATTATCCAGGGATTTCTTTAAAAAAACCCTACAGGGGTTCTTTCAAGGGCTTTTCCAGTACTTTATTGAGCCATTTCTGGAAGATCTTTCTCTAAAGGAATCCCACGAGATATTTCTGCGTACGAGCAAGAAATTTCTCTAAGAATTCTTGGAGGAACATTTGGAAGAATTTCCAGTGGAGTCATTGTGGAATTTTTAGAGGAAATTTTGGAGCACTTTCTGAAAAACTCCATGGCAGAAATATGAATCTCTGGTAGATTTTCTGAAGAATCAACTCGAAGAGTTTCTGAAAGAAGCCTTGGGAAAATTTGAGACCAAACTCCTGGAGTAATATCTGAAGGAGTCCATGGAGTAATTTCAAAGGAACCCGTAGAATATTTCTCTAACGAACGCTTGGGAAAAATATGGAGGGATCTCATAAGGAATTTCCAGGAAAATTTCTAATAGAATCACTGGAAGAATATCTTAAAGAATCTTTCAATTGGTGGGAGAATTAGCCTAAGTTAAAATTCCCAAACAAAAAGAAAAAAAAAAGGAAATTCGTGAAAGATTTTTCAACTTTCCAATCTTTGAGGTATTTCTAAACTTTAGAAGGATTCCGTGAATAATTTCTGAAGGAATCTTTTAAGAAACACAATTATGAATAATAGTAGTTTACGCAACAAGGTGCAGAATGACGATTTTTACAGCACGAGTCGTACATTTATCCAACGAGGCTTGCCGAGTTGGATAATTACGACGAGTGCTGTAAAAATCGAGTTCTGCACCGAGTTGCGTACAACGTTTTTTGCAATTTCATAAATTACCGCTTAAAGGGTAGTTTTCAACAAAACTTATTCATCAAACTGCACACTGATGTTCATAGTCATGTTTAAGAAAGTCTGATCATAGCAGGTTATACTGTGCAGTTGCCACAATTTTTCAAAAATGCGTCCACAAAAGATCACTAAATTGATCCAAACATAAAACAGTGCTGTAATGGTTCATTAAGCAACGCAAATCAGTGCTGTAATGAACCAATACAGCACTGCTAATTTGGTGTGGGAAAGTAGTTAGGCCTTTTACTGACGGATTTGCGTGAGGTAAAACAGCCTATTACGATGAGAAATTGCAAAAAAATGATTATCTGTAGGAATCCGGTCATTTGGATGACAGATATCCGAACAAATGAAGTGGGTTTAGTAGAAGATGCTACTGTTGAATAATTTAATTATTCGATTTATAGAGAAATTATGCGG
Source organism: Aedes albopictus (assembly GCF_035046485.1). Taxonomy (NCBI): domain Eukaryota; kingdom Metazoa; phylum Arthropoda; class Insecta; order Diptera; family Culicidae; genus Aedes; species Aedes albopictus. The sequence goes on along the minus strand of NC_085137.1, from coordinate 517,908,685 downwards.
TGCGTAGTACCCGAGCAGAGGAGAATATCAAATTCATAACAACAGAATCACATAGCCCGTTTTTATATCATAATTTGTTATTGTTAACTTATCAATGTATTACTTCTTTATAACACGTCCTGTTTGGCATTTTTTTTTGTTATGATTGAGTTATTAAGATTCATTCACTGAATAACATTTCAATGATATACTTTGTTGTAGACCAAGTTTTGTCATTATTCTACTATTGAAAATGTACAAATATGTAATGAACTATAACACAACAATAACAAGTTTTCAAATTCATTGCAAAATTCATTGTTATTAAGTTGTTATTGAATCTAACAAAACATGTTATTGAATTGGTCTTCCAAGAACATTTTTTTGTTATGATTTTTGTTATTTTGCCGCTTATAACAGACAAGTTTATAACATAATTAGATATGTTAATAACATAAAAATGACTGATTCTATTATACAGTGATTATGTCAAAATAACATATTTCATTATGCTGTTGATATTCTCTTCTGCTCGTGTATACATACATACAAATGTACCATACAAACTTTGAAGGACTTGTACAATTTCAGTTTTTATTTTTTTTTTATACTGAACGAACTGTCAAGCAGCTGAGCGAGCAGCTGCAAAAGAGATGGTTCCAAATCTAAAAAAAAAATCGAAGAGATCACTTTAAGATACAATATGAAAAGCAACATACATTTTTAATTTACAATTCATTCTTGGAATGGTGTTTGTATATCACGATTTGCCTTGAGAACGGATCAACGGTTTTACATAAACTTTTCACTACAGCATTGGGCCAAGATTCCGAAGAGTTGGTGCGGAAAAATAAAGGAGAAACCAACCGGAAGAGTGAAAAAACGGAAAAGTCTACAGTAACATGCTGCAGGCAATATTTTCGTGGAGCTGCTTGTCGAAAATCATATTAGGGAGTTTGACGTCAGCTGGGACAACTCCTTAGTCAAAAGTATGCGATAATGCAGTTGACCAAAAATGCAGATACAGTTTTCAACTGTAATTATAGCCGGTATCAGATGATCTAATTGTTTGTTGACTGCGATAAGTCACTCGAATCACTTTCGTTTCATTCCCCTAGAGATAAAACACACATTCCGACCAACGTAATTTTCGCTCGGAGGAACATCCTGTTGAGTTTTCAAGTGTTCTTCGTTATTATTCTGCACTTAGATCACTTAATTGGTCTTCCTCTCACTGAAACGTATCCTTTCCACATACACAGTCTCACTCCCTGTAGATCACCCAGAACACTTTCCCCCGAAGAGGATCTCACACTGCCAGAATTTCCGCCGATCAAGAACGAACCACCTTCTCAAGCCGTGGCGAACGACTTGACTGTTATCTGTTTTTACCGGAATCCACCACTCAGACACCTAGGCAATGGTTATCGTCGCCAATTATCACATGTGCAGCAAGCAATCTAACACACAAATGCGCGGCGCGGCGGCTGAAGGTGACGGCGTTGGCCGCCTGACACTGTCATAAATTCGGTATACAAACATTATACACTTTGATAGAAAAAGCCCAATAACACTTTGTCACACTTTTTTCGGGATTTTCAATAACTAGGTACCCCAACAGATCAGACACGTATTCGGGTAATCACTAAGATATCGATCCCTAGGTCTCACGTGTCAGTTCCACTTAAAAACGGTTCGACACCCGACTAAAGCAAACGTTTCAACGCACACTGCGATGCAAGAATTTGTCGGAGATAATTTTTCAGTAAACACTCGTGTTGTACCTACGACGACGATAATTATCTTAGCGACCCTGCCAACGGAGGGTGTCACTCAAGCCGGGTACCGATTACAACGTGTTCTGCCGTATTTTTCGTACTGATTTACGTTATCTCACAACATCGGAGCCAGAGCACAGTTTACTCTGGTGCCGAGATAAGCAGCAAGTTCGCATTCGTCGGAGGCTGCGGAAATTTCACGACTGGGTCCCGTTTTGAAAAATCTACTCCGAGCAAAAAACCGCCGATCCAGCGCTGGGTTATGACGAGATGTGATTAAAACGACTTCGACTGCCGCCAATAACAGCGTGGTGGCTGACGACGACGACAACCTCTATGATTTGCCGGCAGCAGCGCCCCGAAAAAAGAAATAATAACAAAGCAGACGAAATGCTCACCTGTGCTGTAGTAGGCTGCACAAGGCAACCTCTCTTGGATTCGGTAACAACATGCGACACTAGCTTTCCACTGCCATTCACCCGGAGCAAAGCAAAGGAAGCCCCCCAGTTCGACCAAGCGAGAAAGCTCATCTTTCGATTCGCGCTATGACAACTAAACTCCCCTTCCCCAGCCTACTGTGCACCAAGATGTTTCTTTACTAAACAAGCAGTTCGCTACGCTTGCATGCAGAAAAGGGAGAGGATTTCAGCAGCCGGAGGGAAATATTTATGGCCCCGTGACTTATTGATCACAGCAAGCTGCGACATTGTGAAGATGCGTGCATTTGATTGATGTTGATTGCAGCAGCTTCAACAGAAGGCTCTAGCGCTCTGGCTACTGTTTGTGATGATGCATTTATTGTATTATTGGTAGTCTTTGACTTGCCATTATATTTTGTGAACTTCACTAGGACTTTCCTGTCGCCAGTTCGAATTATGTAACCAATTAACTTTTGTATTCTTTTCCAAACAAAATAACAAAGGTAGCTTAACTCTCCAACGCCCAGTGTCACCTCTAGGTGACACCTGTTTTGTTTTGATTGTTAAAAATCGAATCCTTGATCAAATCTTTTGCAACTGCTTTTAAATGAAAGCTATACTAGCCTATTTTGATTTTTGGCGGAAGTGGTCCAGGTCAATCTGGAGTGACCACCGGGAATCGACTACAAGCAGAATAAGGCAATTTTCTATAACCTGTCATAACACAAAGACGAAATAACATTATGATTCAAACTAAACGTAATTTATATTGGCTTTATATGTGCTTCAATTTGATCTGGTGTAGTTGAAAGTTTTTTACAGTATGTTCTCAATAATCCGATTTTATCAGTTTTGGGAAATTTTCGTTAATTAAATTGACTGATCAAAATATTTTAACTGATTCAAAATATTAACTGCAGGAAGCGATGCATATTGAATGTGGGATGCATAGAAAAATCATAAATGGCCACTGCCGCAATGGTTCTGGTACCTGGAACCGATTCCAGGAGCCCCCAAATAGTACCTAACGTGTTTTCGGTCAAACAGCAGTGATTATACTCAATTGTTAAGTGCAAAAAAGCCAAAACAATTTTATTTCCTTGCTAATTAGCTAGCACAGTGCAGGAATACACCATGGACCAGCATGGCCAGCAACATGGCCAATATGATACCCGCCGGAAGATCCGGAACATCCGTAAAAGTGGTCAATTCATAAAAAATGTACTAGAGCGTCGCGATTTTTTCTAAACTGATTTGTTTCAATAACCTAAGGATGAAGTCATGTTTGCGACAGGTTTGTAAGCCTGTGTGGCCACTGAATTGGCCTTTGGGATACCCGGAACATCCGTAAAAAATGGCCAAACCATTAAAATTGTGCTACAGTGTCGCAGTTTTTTCAAAGCTTGTTTGTTTTAGCAACCAAAAGTTAAAATCTATATTATGACTGATTCAAAATACGGGGTGGCCGCTGGATGGACCTTCGGGTTATCTGGAACATCCGTAAAAGGGTCAGCTCATAAAAATGTGCTAGGTCGTAGCAGTTTTTTTTTTCCAAACTCATTTGTTCCAACAATCTAAGAATGAAACCACTATTGCGATTAGTTTGTAACTCAGAGTGATGACTGGATGGGCCTTTTGGGTATCCGAAACATCCGTAAAAGTAGACGATTCATAAAAGTTGTGCTAGATTATCGCGATTTTTTTTACCGAACTCACTTGTTTCAGCAATTTAAGATTAAAATCAATGTTGCGACTGATTTATAAATCGGAAATACCACTGGATGAACCTTCGGTTTATCCAGGAAATTCGTAAAAGTGGTCAATTCATAAACAATATGCTAGAGTGGCACGGTTTTTGTTGGTTTTGAAGACCCCCTACCCCCTCCCTTGGGGTATATGAAACATTCGTAGTGGTGGTCAATTCATGAAAATTGTACTAGAGCGTCGCGACTTCTTTCAAACATATTTGTTTCAATAATATGAGAATAAATCACTTTTGTGAGTGGCCACTGGATGGACCTTCGAGTTGTCCGTAAAAATAGTCCATTTTTGAAAATTGTGCTAGAACGCCACGATGATTTCCAAACTCATTTGTTTTAGTAATCTAAGGAAGGAAGCAATGTTCCGTCTGATTTATTAGTGACCCCTGTGGCTTATATATCAGTAGGTGGAACATTCATAAACATTTAAAAAACGATCAAAAGCACATTTGAATTCGTACTTGGTGGGTGTTTCAACTCATACACCTGTGACCACTGTACTTGTTTGGTCCTCAGAGAATTCGGAATATCCGTAAACATGGGTAATTCAATACTAAATAACTATAGAATGTCCTGATTCTTTTCAAATTGATTTGTTCCAACAATTCACACTATGACGAGTACATAATTGATCAGATAGTCGTATAGTTGAATTACTGGCAAACCCATGGACATTATCGGTTATGTATCATTATGTTTAATATATTTCAACGTCAATCTTCCACCAACTCGAAACTAAGTTCGGGGCCTCGTGGTCGTGCGACTAGTGTCACCGTAGGAAAAGATTTCGGCTGTGCCACTGGGCATTGCAAGTTAGTTCGTTGTCTAGTATCGTGTTTCGTTCAAAGAATGAATAACTCACTGGAAGCATTAAACGTATCCGTATTTTTTCAAGTATTTTACTGTTATAACGATGTAACTAACCGGATAAAAAATTGATTACCTGAAGTCTAAAAATTTAAACAATTAAATTTTAAAATACAGTCATAGCATAATTATGGGTCACCCACAATTACGGGTCGGTTCCATTTGAATAGCATGGCGAACTGACTGACTAATATTTGTTACAGAGTGACTCATAATTTTGCAATGACTGTTGTATCCTTTATAACGAACCGCATAAACATAATTTCTTATTCATTGTATTTTTTTTAACTTTTATTTTTTTTATAAAAAATACTCGTCATCACACAAGGACCAAATTTGCTGAGAACACCATAATGATAAGAAGTAACAATTTTTTGTTCCCCAAAAAAAAAAACAATTTTTTGCTTTTCTTTTTTGTATTGATGCATCGTCGAAATTCAACCTATCTGTGATTTTTGTATCAATAGTTATCATCGAAATTTTTCAATAGTTGTTGAAGATTAAAATGTGGAGAAATATGTGAGATATGGGAATCTGAAGTTGACTACATAGTTTGTAAGGGAAAACGGCTTTGAGACATTTCTTATGTTCGATACTGTACTTAGGCTGATACAAATCTAATTTTCACTTTTTGTCTCCCCCCCCCCCTCAAAAAATTTTGACTGGAATTTGCATTTTGAGGGGGCAGATAAAAATATTTATCAAAATTTCTGGTTTTTCTGAAAATTCTATAACAAATCCGATGAGTTTTTAATAGTTTTCAGATTAAATGCTTTATTATTTTTATCCCCCCCCCCCTCGACCAGCCAAAGGGTGGTGGGACAAAAAGTGAAATAAATTTGTAACGGCCTTATAAGTGAAAATGTAGTCTACGTTATGTTTGATAAAATAAATAAATAGATAAAATTACTTAAGTCGGTTCAAAAGTGTATCGGTCAAACGAACCGGTTCTTTTTGTCGTATGAACAATTTCAAAAAATACATTAGAGAACTTCAACGTTTCTCCTACTAGACAATAGTATATTTTAACCGGTTCATAACTAGATAGGTATTACCTGCCAGTTTGCAAAATCTTTTAGTCTCGTTGATCTATCATTCTTCAAAAATATTTTTTTTTAAATTTACATAGCATAAGTGGAACATTTGTTTCTTTTCAAAAGTTCAATCGGATTAGCGAACCGGTTTTCCTTATCACTTTTTTTGGTCCTATGTTTAATCGATCATTAAAATAAATTATGAATCTCCAACGGTTATCAAGCGGTACATCAAAATTATTTTACCCGTTCACTATTTATTATTTTGATGAACCGGTTCCCAAAATCATGTTTTCTTGTCGAATGGGCATCCATTTATTATCGTAATACGCAAAATATCACCATAATACTAGTGAGATAAAATTCTTGATCTTACCGGTTAAAAAATGAACCGTTTTAGCGAACCGGTTTTTGAAATAACTAATTTTATTATTTTTCTGGAAGGTCTGCCATGAAAAGTGATAAAACTTCGACTATCGACAAGCGAGATAATTTAAATATTTTCACCGGTTCAGAAACGAATCAGTTAAACGAACCGGTTCAACAAATAATGTATTCTCCACTCTTTTATCATCATAATATGAAGAACATCAGCATAATACCAGTTACACGAAAATATTGATTTTACCGGTTCAAAAGTGAACCGGTTGAGAAAATCGGTTCACACAAACACATATTTTATACAAGTGTTCAATCTCCCATGAGAATAAATTATAAAAACTGAACGATTCCCAATCGGGAAAATAAAATATTTTTACCGGTTCAAAAGTGAACCGGTAAAATGAACCGGATCGGTGAAATGAACAATTTTATTGTATGATTCACCTCCCACTCAAAAAAATCTGGTTTCTCCATTGGTTCCTTTTTGGGCGTTGGAGGGTTAAGCAATTTAGTATAAGGGAGCCAGATCATGTCATATCTGTTTTATTCTACGTTATAAAGGCACCCTTAAACAAACGCGACTGTCGCCGACGTCAGTCCCGAGCAAAGGAGAATATCAAATTATAACTACGAAATCACATAATCTGTTTTTATATCTTGTTATGTTATTATTTAATTATCAAGACATAGCTTTTCCATAACAAATTTTGCAGGACAATCTCATTTTGTTATAATCAAGCTATTGATATACATTCACTTAATTACATTTCAATGACATGTTTTGTTGAAGTACAAGTTTTGTTATTGTTGTACTATTGACCGACAATAACACAACAGTAACAAGTTTTGAAATCAAAGCAACAATTCAATAATAACGACCTGTCCTTTTGTTTTGTTCCATTTTTGTATACAGCTTGGAAATTTCTGAACGAATCCTCTCTTCTTAGAAACTCCAAATGCAATTTTTCTGAGCGTTATTAAAATTCTTGGCAAAACCTTTTGGAAACTCCTAGAGATTTCTTCGGAAAATGCTCCTGGTGAAATTCCCAAAGAAATTTTCAGAGAAGTCTTAAGATGAAATTCGGTACAAATAATCACGGGAAATTCTGAAGAAATCCTTGTAGGTATTCTGTTCATAATTATGAAGGAATTTCTAGAGGAGTCTTTGAAAATCTGTGAATGATTTCGTAGAAGAACTCTCGGAGAAATTTGCAAAAGATTTTTCTTTTACTGCTTTTAGAATGATTTAAAAGCTGAATATAGTATTTGTCGATCATTTAAAATATTGTTATTCATGTTATTGGTGGGTTTGTGAGACAAAGTGAATAATTTTATATAATAATTATCATAATTTACTTAGTAACGATTTTTATAGCATAACAAATTTTGCTTTCCGATTATTATCAATAACATATTATTATCAAAATTTGTTATTGAAATATTTTTCAAATTCACTGTTATTAAGTTGTTCTTGAAACTAACAAAACAAGTTATTAAAATGGATTTCCAAGAACAAGTTTTTGTTATGATATTTGTTATTTTGCCGCTTATGACAGACAAGTTTATAACATAATATTTTATGTTAATAACTTATAAATAATCGATTTTATTATTCAGTTATTTTACCCAAATAACACAGCTCCTTATGCTGTTGTTATTTACTTCTGCTCGGGGTTGGCATCCACTAGGGTGACTCAAGAACCGCTCCACGCTCCGGTTCCATTTTCAGCTAAATCCGATGAAATCAGGGCATTAATATGCACATCTAAAGTTTGTATTGGAATTTGTACAGCGGCGTCATTTTTTCCAAACTACAACAAATCCTGAGTAGACGAAGAAAGCGCAATACATAATAGCATATTTGGATATGGCGGTCAAAAAGTGGAATTGTTTTAATTGATATAACACGTAAAAGATAATAGTAATAAATAACGTCTAAAATTTATTCCAGGGACATCATAGCCATATCAATATATCATACTCATTTTTTTAAGATCTAATAACAGCGAGCTTTTTATATTTTGTTGTTGTGTCGATGTTTCAGGAACAATTTTTAGATATTCTGCCTGCCTACTGTGTTTTGACAAACGCAAACGTCAAACGCAAAGAAAAACGATGCGCGCGCCTCTAGTTGTGAAAGCCACTACTATGAAGATTTAAAATGATCGTTAAAATCGTGGTCGATGGAAATTTCGCAAGTGTTACGTCTGTTTGTCTGTGGTGAAGGTATGCAAATCGGTTTCATTTTTCGCACCGCGCGTTGGTAAAATACTACCTTATCTCTCCTTGACGTAACGTCTCAACTGGGACGAAACCTGTGTCTCACAGTAATTGATTCCAGTGACCTCCAAGAAAAACCCTTACGGATTTTCGACAAGGATTCCTGAAGAAACTTCTGAAAGATTAAAGGGTGATAAGGTCAAAATTTGGTCACACAATTTGTTTCATAACTTGAGACTGCGTACACCGAAACAGTTGATTTTTGGACCAGTAATGGTACATTATATGTAGCTTATACCAGAAAATTTTCATCAAAATCGGTTCAGTATTTGCGGAGATATTGTGAATCCTGAAAACTACAATTTTAAAATTTTGTACAAAGAGGATTAAAAAATAAGAACACATTTTTTCTCTTTTATTTATAGAGCCAGAAATACTGAATCAATTTCAATGAAATTTTTTTTGTATGTGAAGTATACATATCAAAATGTTGTATAAAAATTTCATTAAATTTGATCCAGCGGTTACAAAGTTATATTTGTTCAGGTGGTCAAATTTTGTCAAATTTTGTCAAGTCAAGTCAAATTTTGGTCACACAATTTTTCTCATAACTTTAGACTGCATACACCAAAACAGCTGATTTTTGGACCAGTAATGGTACATTATATGTAGCTTGTACCATAAAATTTTCATCAAATTGCAAGGGAAATCCCTGAAGCAGTTCCAGGAGGAATCTTTAGATGAACACCTAAATAAATCTCTCTTGCAATTTCAGGAGAAAACCTAGAAAAAAAAATCCTGGAAAAAAAAACCAAAGAATCTCCCAAAGAATCCTTGAAGCTGAAGGAGCTCCAAGAAAAATCTCTCCAGCAATGGATCAATGAAACATACATTTCTCTCATTCTCCGCATGTAAACAAAGGCTCCACTGTATATGGTTATTAGCATTGTGACAGCAGCCGAGTTATGTCAAACACACAAGGCGCTACCTGTTCGTTCCATATCGGCCGTTTCAGTTATTTTAGTGATCCATTACTGGAGAAATTTCTCCAGCTACTTCAGGCGAAATCTCTCAAATAATTCCATAAAAAAAACCTATGGAGGATTCCAAAAAGACATTTTTGAAGGAATCTATGAGAAATATCCTGGAACAATTTCTGAAGCACTTCCTAATGAATCATTAAAGAAACTCCTGGCGAAATTTCTGAAGGAAATCTTCAAGAAATGTGATAAAAAAATCCTTAATGAACTTCAGGCGAAATACCTCAAAGAACTGCAGGAGGAATTTCTGAAGGAATTGCTTGAAAAATCCCTCAAGGAATACTTAGGGGAACTCCAGAAGAAGTCCCTGAAGCAGCTCCTGTAGAAATCCTTATCAGAATTTGAGAAGAAAGGGAGCTCCTGAAAAATAAAATCTCCAACAATTCCTGGGAAAAAACCTGAAAAAACCTGGAGGATTCCCGCAGAAATCTAGTAAGAATTTCTGCACAAAATACTGAAGTTCCTGGGGAAATGTCTGAGGTAGTTTATGAAATAATCCTTCAAGGAATTACAGGAAAAATCCCACAATGAACTCTAGGAGAAATTCCTAAAGAAGTTCCTTGAGATGCCTCTCAAGGAATTCCAGAAGAAATCCGTTAAGGAACTCCTAGAGAAATTCCTTGAAGAATTCTAGGGCAAATCTCGGAAGGAATTCCTAGAGATATTCCTGGACTAAACCAAGAGGAACTTCGTGGAAAAAATATCATAAGAAATTCCTGGCACTCATGAATAAACCCCTGAAGAAACTCCTAAGGAAATCCCTTTATTAATGCCAGAAACCCCCTTAAGAAATCTTTGAAGAATTCCTGAAAGAGTTCATAGAGATATCCCTGAAGCAGTTCCTGGAGAAATTCCTGGAGGAGTTTTTGAGAAATCCCTCAAGAAATTACAGAAGAAGCCCTTCAAGGTGCTCCAAGAGAAATTCATTTAAGAATTCCAGGAGAAATCCCTAAACAAGATCTTGGAGGAATCTTTGGAGAAAGTCCTGGTGAAATCTCTGTAGATATTTCAGGAGAAATCGCTAATGAAATGACTTGAGGAATCACTAAAGATTCTCTGAAAGAGTTCCTGGAGAAATGTCTGAAGGAGTTTCTGAAGCAATTTCCGAAGAATTAACTGAAAAATCTTTCCGGCAATTACAAGAGAAATTTCTCCAGTAATTTCAATAGAAATCTCTTGAAGAAATCAAGGAAAAATCCGTGATGGATTTCAAGAATCAATTCCTGTGGCACTTACTAGATATATCCTTGAAGAAACTTTTGGAGAAATCCCTCAAGAAATTCCAGAAAGCGATTCTCCAGGTACTTCAGGCGAAAAACCCTCTATGAATTTCAAGATGCCTAGTATTCCTAGCGAAAATTCCGGAAATATCCTGGAACACGAGATTACTCGCAAATCCATGAAGGAGTTCCTGGATGAATCCCAAGATTTCCAGGAAATGGCTGGGACAATTTCGGGAGGAATTCAAGATAAAAATCTTAGAGGAATCTCTGAAGAATTCCGTTGAGAAATCACTGAAGGAGTTCCTGGAAGAATCCATAAACTATAGTTCATGAATAAGTTTTCCCAAAGAATTCCGGGAAAAATCTCATCAAGTAGTCTAAAAGACATTTTTGAAGAAAATTCCTTGAAGAGTTCCTTTAGAAAACTCTGAAAAATTTTTGGAGAAATTCCTCAAGTAATTCCAGAAGAAATCCCAAAAAGAGTTCCTGGAAGATTTTTTTCGGGAATTCCTAGAGAAATCCCTCAAGGAATTCCAGGAGGAATTCCACAAAGAATTCCTGAAGGAACTGCTGGAGGAATCCATAATAAAATTTCAATCCCTGATAGTAACTGCTGGAGGAATTTTTGAAGAAATTCCCGGCGGAGACCATGCAGAAATCCATGTATTAGTTTCTTGCGGAATTCCTGGAGAAATTATAGAAGAAAATCCTGGTGGATCTCTAAAGGAACTTGTAGAGGAATCCTTAAATTAACGCCTAACAGAACTTCTAGAGGAATGTTTGAAGGAACTTCTGAATAAATCTCTGAATAAATTCCTGGACTAATCCTTGAGGAACTTCTTGAATCAACCTCTGATGGAATTCCTGGAGGAATCATTGGACAAATTCTGAAGGAATTTCTGAAGAATCCGCAGGAGAAACCGCTGACGTAGTTTTCAAAAAAAATCTCTGAAGAAATTCCTGGGGAAACCTGAGATGAAAATCATTAAGGAATCTCTGAAGGAAGACATCATTGAATTAATTTCCTGACATAATCCCTGGATGAGTCCTTGAATACATATCTGAAGGAACTCCTGGAAGATTGGCAGATTTTCTGCTGAAGAAGCACCACTCTGCGAACGAGCGTTGTTTTGAACCATGCAGCCAGCAAATTTGCTGACGCTGTTACCTACTATTTGCGCTTGGGGCTCGCAGTACAGAATTGCCAGTGACTCTGTTTCGGTTCAAATTTCAAGGAACTGCTCCGCTCGGTTCAATACTCAATTCTCCGTTCTTTAGTTTGATCTGACAATCGAGTTTAGGAACACTTCCAACCATGCATGGTATAGGACTTCATCTTCTCAGGTACAATTTTTCCCTTGCGGCTTTGACGTAATCATTGCTAATTGACGATTCTAGGAAACCGAATGGGACAAACACGAACATCAACGCAGGACGGAACAAAGGTTTCAATGGCTAGGCGATTACTTCTTATGTTTTACTCGTTGAACTTCGTTTTGTTTTTGTTTTGGTATCCAAATCTAAAACAAAAAGAAAGTGATAACAACGGTTGGGGTGGGTTGCAAACAGTGCTGAAATAGTAGTTTACGCAACAAGGTGCAGAATGAGGATTTTTACAGCACGAGTCGTAATTACGATGAGTGCTGTAAAAATCGAGTTCTGCACCGAGATTCGTACAACGTTTTTTTTGCAATTTCATAAATTACTACTTGGGGCAAGACTTTTTCATCAAACTTCAAACTGATGTTCATAGTCATGTCTAAGACAATGTGATCATAGCAGGTTATACTATGCAGTTGTCACAATTTTTCAAACCTGCGTCCAGAAAGCATCAATAAGTTGATCAAAACTGAAAACAGTGCTGTAATGGTTCATTACGCAACGCAAATCAGTGCTGTAATGAACCATTACAGCACTGTTAATTTGGTGTGGGAAAGTAGGCCTTTTCCTGTCAGATTTGCGTGAGGTAAAATGGCCTATTACGATGAGAAGTTGCAAAAAATTCATTTCGTCACATCTAAATTCAATCACCTACAGCTCATTTTAGAAGCTGAACCTGAAAATATGGTATATGAAAAACTTGTGCGGCTAGACCGGTTCTGCAAGAAAGTCACGGAAAAATCGCAACTTTTTGAATATTTAAGGTAAATGTCACGGACTACCTTCGAAAAATGCCAACGATATTCACGGTGAACATCATTTGGCATTTTTCAAAGGTCGTCCGTGACATTTACCATAAATATTCGAAAAATAGCGGTTTTTCCGTGACTTTCTTGCAGAACTGGTCTAGCCGCACAAGTTATTCATATACCATATTCTCAGGTTCAGTTTCTAAAATGAGCTGTAGGTGATTGAATTTAGATATGACGAAATGAATTTTTTGCAACTTCTCATCGTAATAGGCCATTTTACCTCACGCAAATCTGCCAGGAAAAGGCCTACTTTCCCACACCAAATTGACAGTGCTGTAATGGTTCATTACAGCACTGATTTGCGTTGCGTAATGAACCATTACAGCACTGTTTTCAGTTTTGATCAACTTATTGATGCTTTCTGAACGCAGGTTTGAAAAATTGTGACAACTGTATAACCTGCTATGATCAGACTTCCTTAATCATGGCTATGAACATCAGTGTACAGTCTGATGAAACAGTTTTGTTAAAAACTATCCTCAAGTGGTAATTTATGAAGTTGCAAAAAATGTACGCAACTCGGTGCAGAACTCGATTTTTACAGCACTCGTCGTTATTATCCAACTCGACAAGCCTCGTTGGATAAATGTACAACTCGTGCTGTAAAAATCTACATTCTGCACCTTGTTGCGTAAATTACTATTTCAGCACTGGTTGCAAATACATATGAATCCACTGTTGACCGGGAAGATAAGGAGATCACTTTCAAATCGTTTTAGCAACGATTGGTGGGGTTCTCCGTTATGATGAAGATTGCCAATTTGGGTTTACTCACGCATAGGTGGGCATCGTCTAAGTAATTTGCTTTTCCAGCATACTTTGATTTGGTCAATTTTTTCAATGATATGGCTGGGCTAGTCCGGCAATCTAGGTTACCTAGGCAAAATTAGGGCCTTTACGAGAAAATGCAAAAATAAATGTTTCCAATATAAACTCCCTTACAAGCTTCAAAATTTCACATTAAGACAACAAAGTTGTTCGACCACATACCGATTCATCTCACATCATTGATAAAATTATCTAAGACTAGTAGAGACGATAACGTATTCAACGCATAAACCAGATTCCAATCAATTCCATAGTGTTATACCTTCGTCGTAGCCTTAGTCGGTAGGCCCATTCGAAGACGGAGCAGAGTAAAAGTTGTTTAAAAACTAGCTGGCAGCATAATTTTCGCACGACATGACCCACTCACCGTGGATGTTAAGAGGACACCCCTTTTACATGCCAATTTGAGTGGTGTGGCCGCAGCGCCGGAGGCATGACGAATGTTTGTCACACCGTGAGATGCTTCGATGTGTGTCATTCAATCATGCAATCACTGACTGACTGACTGACTGAATGAATACTTTCGGCGAAAACCCGTTCTGGTTGTGTGGAGTGTCATACATTTTCTTTTGACGGATTATTATGTCAGGGGCGCGTACATTCGGTGTGCTACCAAAAGAAGTAGGTCTCCCATTATGTAACGATACTTTAACGAGACACTTTTGCGCCTCTGGGAGTCTTCCGATCCTTTCTTGTCTGTGTTGATGCTGTAGAAAGCTTATTTTCGCGATAGCAAAATGTGCTACAATTGAATTGTTTGCTATTTACAATATGGACAGCTCAATTTAAAGAGCACATTTTTTTAGTGTATCAAAATAATTGTAATGCACTTCAGTATCTTCGTTTTGAAAGTTTAGTAAAAAAAAAGTACAGATGGACTGAACGACAACTAGCAAAAAAGAAAACAATTACCTATTGCATTTAAAAATAGTTATAGTTGTCGGGAACATTCGAAAAGTTGAATATTTTAATTGGTGTTAAACTTAATTTACATTAAATGACTCACTTTTGATATACACTTCCCACTGAATACATGAATGCATCGAATTGATAATTACTTTACAACATTCCAGCAAAAATGAACATTTAGGGGATCTACTCAACAGATTGAACAACTCATACTGGGCCAGGAACAAAGTTGTAGAAAGGCAAAAATAAGAAAAGTTGTCGAAGACACCAAAACTCTATCTCTTAAAATAACAAAGTTACATTGAATATTATAAATGAACGTCTGAAATTGGCGATTATATGTTATTCTCTTGTTTATTAGCCACGTGTTGTCATGGCAACAGAAAATAATAATCGCAGTAGTCAAACCAGATCGTATATTTGAAATTGTATTTCAAATTGTATTATGTTCCTGACCCAGTGCGCAACTGCGTAAGCCATGATCATCTGATTATTTGAAATGTTTCACGAAATTTCGAATGAAATAATCAGATTGACTTGGCCTTGGTTTCAGATTAATATGTAAATTTAATCAGCGGTTTACGCTGATACATGAATCCCCCTATTAACTTATTACTGTTGTTGCAATATTTTTAACGAGTAGTGACGTAACATGCAAACCGTATACAAAATTATACTTCCATAAAAAAACTACAATACTGAGGGACTGATACTGTAGTTAATAAATACTCAATACTCGATACAAAGATCACTAAATTGAATTCGAAGCCCTCAATCGGAATTCGCAATCTCTTCAAAATGCTATATACGCGAAAAGCAGAATGCAATCAACAAGTGATGAACGGTTTGGCGATGTCTCCATATAGCCGAAGCAGTGAATTTCGGGTGTCTTGTAACATCATGCTGAGGGGGCTGCTGAGGGTGTCTAGGTTCTTCCGGTTAGTCCAGGATCATTTCGTAATGGGTATTTCCTTGATTTCTCTGGACATAAATAGAGTATCTTCGTGCCTCTGCCACACAGTTTTGCGACTACAACAAAAGTCAATTACCAATGAAAGCTCGCAAATGAAGAGCAGACCTGGTTGGATGATTAAAATACGTGATTATCACGCCGAGGACCTGGGTTCGAATCCCACTCCCGACAAACTCACAAAATGTAAGTTCTTCCTTCGGAAGGGTAAAGCGTAGGTCCCGAGATAAACTAGCTGAGAGCAATGCTTCGCCTCAGTAGGGACGTTACCCTAAGCAGAAGAAGAAGAAAAAGAGTGCAATTGCAATCAAACGAGAACAGCTCAATCAAAGCTTCATTTATATTCATCGAAATGATGCTAAGGGCTGGCTGGCAAGCAGTAAAAAATAAGAGTGAAAAGCACCAACGAAATAAATCCGTCTGAATTTCTTCTATGTTGCGACAGCGCTCGCAACACCCACTCGATACCTAGTGCGAACAAAGGAAGCCATGGTTTTGGCAGTTTGAGGTTTGAGATTATTTATGATTGAGTTTTCTATCTTCACTCGCAACCACGCTGCACGCCTGGCCGAAATAAGCAAAAGCTCCACGTGACGATAATTTCGCGCGACGTGGTTCGATTTCCAACTGTTCCTCGTGTTTCGCATTGCGTTTGGTTTAGCCTACCGGTAGGCGTTTATAAATTATAGGGCCTTCTGAAATAATATTAAAATTAAGAGGTGCATCAAATCATTGTTGTGTTTTTCGACTATTTTCGAACTTCAAAAAACCATAACTACACTAAAACTTGCTGAAAATTAATTCTTCCGGCAGAAATAGGAAGATATACTTGTTTGCTACAAGTTCTCCGAACAACGCGTTGCAACGTGTGCCAATAAAATTAAGGAAAACATCTGCAATTATCACATTTGTAAACCGAAAAAACTTGAAAAGTTGAATTTTTGATAGAATTTGTTCTGGAACAATTATGTATGTAAATGTATGTTTGTATGTCACGAATAGGCTCGGGAATGGATCAACGGAATAAAATAATTTGTTCATTGTGGCATTCGTGCAGGGCTCCGACGTGTTCGCACGAAAAATAATTGTGAAAATCGACCGGGAAAGCAATAAAATCGGGAAGATTTGAAATCTCCATTTTGCGGGTTATTTGTCTTGAGAACTGCATGTCGAAAAGCATAGTAGGCAGGCAAAACGACGTTTACGTTTCTCCGAACCTCTCTATGGATTTTTTAAGGGTATTTCTCCAGGAATTTCTCCAGAAATTTTTGTTAGGAATTCATACAGAAATTTATTCTGGGATTCCTCAGAGAATTCTCCAAAAGCTCATGGAAAGATTCCCGGAAGATACCAAAGCAGGTTCCAAAAACAACGCCTGAAGATTTCCAGAAGAAACTCCTAGAGTATTCCCAGGAAAACAAAACTCTTCGAGGAATTCCAATAGGAAACCATGAAGAGAATTTTCAAAGACCAGAAGGAACTCCTGAATGAATCCCAAGGGAATAGCTAGTGAAATTCTTGGACGAACCCCAAAAAGATAGCCTGAAAGAATGCCAGATTGATCTCTTTGAAGAATTCCAAAATGAACTCCTGATAAAATAGCAGAAACATTTTTAGATAAGAACCAGAAAAAGCGCCGTTCAGGAGTAATCTCAGTAGAAATTTCTGGAGGAATAACATTCTTGTAAGAACTTGAAGAATCCCATGTACGAGCGGACCTGGTGTGATGAGAGTTCTTCCTTCGGAAGGGAAGTAAACCGTGGGTCCCGAGATGAACTAGCCAAGGGAAAAATCTCGTTAATACAGATAAAAAAGAGTCCCATGTAGGTGGGTGTATTATTTGAACCAACGTCTAGAGGAATTTCTTGAAAAATTCATAAAAAAGAATAAGTGTTCATGGCTTTTTGAATGAAATATGATCGCGAATTTTTAAGAATCTCACTTGAAAAATACATCGTCGCACGGAATACAACCAAAAGATCATCTGAATTTGTTTCTAAGTTTTCTGCTTTTCAGAAAATTAGTTTATGCTTTTCAATAACAATCCAATGAATGTTATCGTATTGAAATACAATCATAATCACAACCACAACTCTGAATGAGGAACCAGAACTTAGCCTCCAAATACGTTTAATACAATTGATATAAGAACGTGCATATCATAAACAGTGCTGTCATGTTAAAATCAGAGCTGGTTACTCAAGGTTATCAAGCTTCAGCACTCTTCACTGGGAACACCCCCATGGAAATGACTTCAGTAATGCGCCTTAACAAACATGATTTGGATGATTTAATTCAAATCTGAACGATCATTATTCAGTAAACAAAATAAGACCAGTGGAACTGTATAATCGCAAGTGCATATTTTTGTAGAAATGACGTGAATCTGATTTTTTTCTCATCATAGAAAAAACAATCCGAAGAAGCTGAAACTGATTAAGTGTGCGTCAGTACAAAACATATTCTCACAGGTACCTGAGATCATAATTTGGGTGATAATAAGGCATTGTAATTCCACCATCATTTCCATTCTGGAAATTACAGAAAAAAACTCCATGAAGCCCAAAAGAAGTTCTTGGAGAAATCCCGGAAGGACTTGTAGGATGAATAACTAAACGAAGTCCTTGAGAAATATCACAAGAAAGTCCTCGAGGAGTCGAGGATGGAACTCTAAGGAATTCTGAGAAAATTCTGGTAGGAAACGTACGAGTAGTTCTTAAAGCATCTGAGAAGATACATATTTCTGAAGAAATCTGGGGAGAAATTTCTTAAGGAGTCCCGGAATGATTTCTTCAAGCAATCCAGAAAGAACTTCTGAAGGAATTCCGGAAAAAAATCCGGATTAAATTCTTGGCGAGAAAGATGAGTCAGTGAAGATATTCCTTGAGGAATCCAAAAAAATGGGTCCTGGAGAATCCTCGGAAGGAGTTTTAAGAGGAATATTGAAAAAAAAAATCATTAGGATTTTCCAGAAGAAACTCCTGGAGGAATCACAAGGGCATCCCAAAAAGGATTGCTGAAGGAATTACAGAAGAAACTCCAAGATGAATCTTGGGATCAACTCCTGGGGGAATCACTGAAGAACACTTGGACGAATCTAAGACAAAATTCCATAATAATTACCAGAAGAAAGTCCTGGTTAGAAATCCTGGAGGAATCTCGGGAGGAACCGATAAAAAACTTCTGGAGGGATCTCAGAAACAACTTTTGGAGTAAGTTTAGAAGAAATCTTCAAAAGAACAAAACCCAAATGGAACACATTGAGAAATTCTAGAAGGAACTTCTAGAGGAATCCAAAAAGCATCTCTTGGGGGAATTCCAGAAGAAGCTTCTGAAGAAAATCTTGAAGGAATCCGCAACTTTTGAAGAAACTCATGAACGAATTCCTGGTGGAATCCTCAGGATCTCAAAAGAAGGGATCCTCAAAAGGAAGAATCCCAGACGTAGCTCTTTGAGGAGTCATAGGAACAACTTCTGATATAATCACAGAAGGAATACCTAGAGGAGTCTTGTTTGAAATACTTGGAAAATCTCGGAAGAAGTTCCTGGAAGAATCTTGGTAGGAATTTCGGAAGATACTCCTGATAGAATCTCAGAAGAAGATCCACCAGGAGTATCTCTGATCCTGGAGGAAGCATGGGATTCCTCAAGAAAGAAACCCTTATATAATACTTGAGGGAGTTTCTTTTACAATTCAGCATTTTGAGAATTCCTCTAGGAGTGTCATATGGAATTTTTCCAAGAGTTCTACCTGAGATTCCTTCAGGAGTTCCTTTCGTTTACTCTAGGAGTTTTTTTTTCTGGAATTCCTCGAGGAGTTCCGTCGGAGACTTCTCAAAGAATTTATCCTACAAGAACTTTTTTTGGGTTTTCTTCCAAGAATTGCTCCAAGAGTTCCGTATTCGTTAAACAAATTCTACAAAAATTCTAAGAGGAATATCTGATGCAATATATGGAAGATTCTTTTTTTTTTCAATTCCTGAAGGATCCCTTAAGGCTTTATGGGGCATTACCAGAATCATCAATCCTTGCTTTCAGACTTTGAGGATGCAAATCTCGAGCTCTACTACATATAATGGGTTGGGAAATTGATCATTTGTATATTTACATGCGATGAACAATCGACTAGGTTTTCAGTTCGATCAATCCACCGAATGAAAGTTTCGAGGGTAATGACGATGAAAGAGTTAGAAAATACCAAAATTAACACTGTTTCCCGTATCACCCTAATGAAATTTCTGCGGCAATCTCTGGAGAAAATATTCAAATTACAAATAGAACCCTTGGAGGGAATTCTTATGACATTTACGTAAAATTTTACGTGAAGCATTTGAAGAAAGTTCTGGAGGAATTTATTTAAAACTTCCAGAAAGCCTCTCTGGAAGAATTTCTAAAGAATTCAAAGAAAATTATTCTATAATAATCCTTATTGGTGGATTATTTAGAATAATGTTCATCGAATCCTTCAGAAATTCCTCCAAATAAATATCTAGAAAAATTTCTGATGGAATCTCTGAACAAATTTGTTAAGAAGGAAGGAATTTCTTTTAAAAAATCAAGGAGGAATTTCTGAAGCAATCTATGTAAGATTTTTTATAAGAACTTTTTGTGAAATAGGATTCTCTTCCTAGTGAAACTTCTGAAATTCTGAAATCCCTGGAGAAATTTCTAAAGCGTGTAAAACAATTTCGAATGAAATCTTGGATGTTTTTTTGCAAGAACCCTCGAAGGAATTCATGGGGAAACTTCTGGAACAATCCTTGGAAAAATACTTATGCAATTTCAGACAGATTTTTTTTAAAGAAATCCCTGGAGATATTCCTGAAGCAACCTTTTAAGGAATTATTGAAAAAATCCTCAAATAAAGCATGGTGGAATTACTGATGGAGACTGCAGACTACTCTTCACTCACAGAGATTCCATGCCTGTTTAGAGACGTCAAAAGTGAAAAAAATTGCATTATCTTATCTTATAATTAGGAGGAGAATCTTCGAAACCATTTGACCGTCTTCGTCCCCTGAATGCGTAGAGATGTGTAGAAAGATGTTTATCTAATTCCATACAAAACAGATTTGGATTGTGAAAAGAAGCAAACCATGTGCGTTAGTGGAACCAAGCACTGTGCTCACTGCTCATGGAACACTCATGAAGAATATGTAATTGGAAGTGCTCATATAACACTAAATATTCTGAGAAGCAGGCCTTATTTCAGTTTAGACGTACAGTCTAGACTCCTACTACACGGTTGGTTCGGGGGTGCAGTAGGAATCCGTGTTGTGGGAAACACAGAGCTTATGGGATTTCGCCTAATTGGGGGTGTGAGCGAATATCTCAGGCGTATTACAAGATAGCACCATACTTTCTTTGGCAAAGTTGTAGTACTAGAATAAATCTACCACACAATGCCAACTATTATCCAATTAGTTGGCAATTTGGCCGATAGAGGCGCTATGTTGAAGTGGTTGCTATGTACACTCGCCAGTAGAAGCACTCATAAGTTATCACATGCGATATCTCTAGATCTACTTTATTTGGAATAATGCTGTCTTCGGCAAAGTTAAGGTCAACAACTATCTGGCGATTCAATAATTAGTTGGTGATTTCGCCGCTAGGTGGCGCTAGTTGTCAAGCAAAGCTTCAAACTCCGCTATCTCGAGATCCAGAGCAGATAGCAATGTGCCGTCTTCGGCAAAGTTCTTCAGGAAGTCAAGAGCAATCTGGTGGTTCAAGAATTAGTTGGTGATTTCGCCTCTAGGTGGCGCTAGTTGTCAAGTAAAGCTTCAAACTCCGCTATCTAGAAATCCAGAGCAGATAGAAAAGTGCCGTCTTCGGCAAAGTTCTTCAGGAAGTCAAGAGCAATCTGGTGGTTCAACAATTAGTTGGTGATTTCGCCGCTAGGTGGCGCTAGTTGTCAAATAAATTTTCAAACTCCGCTATCTCGATATCCAGAGTAGATAGAAAAATGTCGTCTTCGGCAAAGTTCTTCAGGAAGTCAAGAGCAATATAGTAGCGCAACAATTTGTTGGTGATTCCGCCGCTAGGTGGCGCGAGTTGTCAAGTAAAGCTGCAATTTCAGTTGAAAAACGCATTAAGTGGAACCATATAGGTAATAATGTGAGCTAATTTACAACATTAGAATAATCCCGCCCTTATTTAGCCTCAAATTTGAAACTTAAGAATGACAACTGATTATCTCGGAGAAACGCAAGGTCCACTACACTGTTGCTCCGGTTAGCGCAGTAAAGGCGTAATACTGTGGAGGACGCCCTAATTCTCCACAGGCTTCGTTTGCGGTTAGGTAATTTATTAGACCCCCTACCATTCATTTCTTGGCACGGTATGCATAAAGCCGCATAACACTATGAATTAGGGGTCACCTGTGGATTCTTACCACTAGACGTGTGCACCGCCGCGCCGCGCCGCCGTCGCCGACGATTTTTCCACGCCACCGCCTCCAGTTAAATTGACTCGGCGCGCCGCTGTTCATATTTTTCCACGCCGCCGACCCAAATTTCCCATGCCGAAGAGAAAACGACAAAGATTTTTTCTCGCCAACACTTTACGAACCTGATAACCTGATAGCAATTTTTAAACAATTTCTATTGTTGTTTCTTCTGCATATTAGATGTATATTTCTGGAATTCTTCTAGTTAGGTATATCTTTTGTAACATCTTCATTTGATTTACTTTTATTTATTTTTATTTTTTTTGATCCTCACTTATTCAATTTCAAGTACTAGGCAAATCTCTTTTGTAGTCCATAACTAATTATCAAAAAAAATCTTAGCGGTCATCTAATTTTGTTCACAAACATATCCTCCTACATATCTTTTGTTTATCTCTTGGGAGATGTTTATGGCAATTTACGAATGACATTATTCAAGGCATATATTCCATGCAACCTTCAGAAATTCCTATACAGTACCCTCCAGAAATTTCATCATAAATTCTTCTAAAACAACTCCATGCTTGAGAAACTCATGGATTATTTAAGACATTTTTCCAGGGATTTTTTTTTTTCAGAAAACCATCCATAGATTCCTGACATTCTAACAGGGTTTTATTTTTAGAAAATAAAAAGTCCAGCATTCTTGCAAAAAATTTTCCAAGGATTCTTAAAAAAAAAATCAAATATTTTTTTAGAGGTGTTTTAAGTTCTTCCATAAATTTTCCATAAATGCTCAAGTGACGTCATTTTTTTTTACATTTAACTGAATTTTTCGCCATATGTAACGTAATGATGCACGATTCACAAATTGTTTACGTCTCATTGAATTCAATTTTACAAGAATGACGTATTAATAAGTCTTAAGATCTATAAATTTACGTCATTAAATTGCTTACGTTCTGTGCGATAAATTTGCCCCACGCCTGATTCTTTCACATAATCTTCAGAAATTAGATAAACAGTTTATTCAAAAATTTCTCCGAGGATTTTTTCAGAAATTACTCTATGGATTTCATCTAAAGCCTACTAAAGTATTTCATCTGAAATATCACTTAAGACTCCTTCAGTAGTTAAAGGGTTTTTTTTATTAACCTTCCAGGACGCGCGCCATCAAACAACCAAAACTGCACCACGCGCATGTTGAATACAACGAGCGAGGTTTTTTGGTGCTGTTGTTCTTTTTACAATAGCGCACGCGCTGGAGGGTTAATATCACTAAGAGATTACCTCAAACATTTTTCCATGACTTCCTTCCAAGTAGTCTCTCAGAAAATATCGTCAGGGGCTACCAAAGAAATGCCTAGAAGGTTTTTCTTTGGAATGCCTCCTGCGGTTCTTTCAGAAATATGTCCTGGGATTCCTTTGGAGATTCTTCCGGGAATTCTTTGAGATATTACTCCACAGATATTTACAGAAGTAGTCCATAAAATTACATAAACATGTAGGAGTTATTCTTGGAGGGCAAAGAATTTCTAAAGAAATCTCGCGCTTAGTATCATACGGGTGTATCTACAATGATCGATTTCTCTTCATCGATTTCCTCTTTGGTTAATAACTTGGCCGGCAAATCATTTTCGGTTGTTTTTGTTGTTTTAGATGCTAGTCCTAGTCGTCCTTTATCGAAACACACCGAGATATCATCCGAATATTGATCGTATTGCCCGGAATAATCCAAAGAGAAAATCGATGAAGAGAAATCGATAATTGTAGTTACGCCCGTATGATACTAAACGCGAGAAATGTCCTAAAATTTCCTGATGAGATTTAATTTCATTGAAACAATTTCAGAAACAATCGTTGGTGGAGCTTCTAAAAAATTCCTCGGGGGAATTCCTGAGATTCACCACAAAAACTACTGAAATGGCTTTGGAGGAATTTCTGGAAGAATTTCATGAGAAATTTTTGGAAAAAATAAGGAAAAAAATCCTGGATTAATTTCTGAGAAATTCGCTGAAGGCATTTTTAAAGAACATCCTTGAGGAATTTCTGAATAAAATCATTAAGAAGTTTCTGAAGGAATCCTTTAAAACATTTCATCGGAAATCGGAAATACTCTGGAAAACTGGAGAATGTTGTGCAGTAGTTCCAAGAAGAGACATTCTTAAGATATTCCTGGAGAAATGTCAAGAAATAATTTCTGAAGGACTTTTTATAGGAACTCCTGAAATAATCTTTGGAGGGATTTTTTAGGGTCGCCGAAAAAAAAATCTGAATGAATCCACGAAGGAAGGTTCCTATAAATCTCTAGCGAGCCAGAGAAGTTTAAAATTTTACTTCACGACTAGCGCCACCTAGCGGCGAAATCACCAACTAATTATTAAATCACCAGATTGCTCTTTACTTCCTGAAGAACTTTGCCGAAGACGGCACTTTTCTATCTGCTCTGGGTCTCGAGATAGCGGAGTTTGAAGCTTTACTTGACAACTAGCGCCACCTAGCGGCGAAATCATCAACTAATTGTTGAACCACCAGATTGCTCTTGATTTCCTGAAGAACTATGCCGAAGACGGCACTTTTCTATCTGCTCTGGGTCTCGAGATAGCGGAGTTTGAAGCTTTACTTGACAACTAGCGCCACCTAGAGGCGAAATCACCAACTAATTGTTGTACCACCAGATTGCTCTTGACTTCCTGAAGAACTTTGCCGAAGACGGCACTTTTCTATCTGCTCTGGGTCTCGAGATAGCGGAGTTTGAAGCTTTACTTGACAACTAGCGCCACCTAGAGGCGAAATCACCAACTAATTCTTGAACCACCAGATTGCTCTTGACTTCCTGAAGAACTTTGCCGAAGACGGCACATTGCTATCTGCTCTGGATCTCGAGATAGCGGAGTTTGAAGCTTTGCTTGACAACTAGCGCCACCTAGCGGCGAAATAACCAACTAATTATTGAATCGCCAGATAGTTGTTGACCCATTGTACAACTTTGCCGAAGACAGCATTATTCCAAATAAAGTAGATCTAGAGATATCGCATGTGATAACTTATGAGTGCTTCTACTGGCGAGTGTACATAGCAACCACTTCAACATAGCGCCTCTATCGGCCAAATTGCCAACTAATTGGATAATAGTTGGCATTGTGTGGTAGATTTATTCTAGTACTACAACTTTGCCAAAGAAAGTATGGTGCTATCTTGTAATACGCCTGAGATATTCGCTCACACCCCCAATTGGGCGAAATCCCATAAGCTCTGTGATTCCCACAACACGGACGGCCGTGTAATAGGAATCCGTGTAATAGGTGACCGTGTAGACGGAAGCCGTGTAGTAGGAGTCTAGGAGTCTAGTATCCTATAAGTTTGGCTTTGTGGTCGTGCGGCTAGTGTCACCAAGCATTTAGTCGCATCGTGCTAAGAAGCGCAGGTTCGTTTCCCCTTGCAGCTGTCAGGATTAGTTTTCGGCTGTTGCATGGTAGTCCGTTGCCGAGTGTCGTGCTTCCTTCAAAGAGCGAAGTTCACTGGAAGCATTGAACGTGCCCTTGTTTATTTTTAGAAAGAACAAGAAGAATAAATCAGCCGCAAACATCGATTAGAAGTTTTTTTTTTATGTTATAGTGTTTGATTGCCATAAGTAATCTCACGTACCCAAATTTATCATATTCAGTTCTCCCTCGAAAAAATTAAGAGAATTTTTGAAAAGAGATTTTTCATACATCTTCTATCTTCTATATACAGGGTGTTAGGTTCCTGAGTGCAAACTTTTTAAAGGGTGATAGAGGACCATAAATGGAGAAAAAAATTGTTCTACGCATATGGTCAAATCTCAACCGTTACGTAGTTATTGAACTTCCCATGTTTATGACTCTTTTTGCCTTAACTGACAATAACTTGAAAATGGTCAAACTTATCGAAGTTTTTATACCCTTATTCGCAAGATTATTGAAGTTTCTAAGAAATGGCATCTTTGAATCGATTGGTTTAGTTAAATGACTAAGTTTTCTTGAGCAAAATAGCTAAAAATAGTGAATTTTTATTGGTTTTTGTCATTTATCTTTGAAACATGCGTAATAAATTAAAATTCTTTCTTTGGCAAAGTTGTGGCCCCTGTTACACTCTACAATTCGTTTTTAGACACCAAACTTCTAGCTCTTATCGTTTTCTTGCAATTTTGATTTAAATGTGCGGCACAATGCGCAAAAAAGTGCTTTCCAGTGTAGAATTAGCATAAGTTAAAATACACATAAATACAAAAAAAAAAAAAAGTGCTTTCCATGACAGTTGCAAATTTATGATCTGAAATGCGATGTTAAAATCGAAATTGCAACAAAACGATAAGAGATAGAAGTTTGGTGTCAAAGAACAAACTGTACAGTGTAATAGGAGCCACAACTTTGCCAAAGAAATAATTTTAATTTATTACGCATGTTTCAAAGATAATTGACAAAAACCATTGAAAATTCACTATTTTGAGCTATTTTGCTCTAGAAAACTTAGTTATTTAACTAAACCAATCGATTCAAAGATGCCATTTGTTAGAAATTTCAATAATCTTTCGAATAAGGGTAAAAAACCTTCGATAAGTTTGACCATTTTCAAGTTATTGCCAGTTAGGGCAATAAGAGTCATAAACATGGGAAGTTCAATAACTACGTAACGGTTGAGATTTGACCATATGCGTAGAACAATTTTTTTCTCCATTTATGGTCCTCTATCACCCTTTAAAAAGTTTGCACTCAGGAACCTAACACCCTGTATATAAAAATGCAGTGGCATACGTGGCACCGAGCATAACTTGCGAACGGAAGGTCCGATTTTGGTCATCTTAGTTTTGATCTGTAAGTTTTTATCCAAGGAAGCATGGCCTTGGATAGAAACTTGAAACGTCAAAAAACCGCAGTAGGCAAGGCAAAGTTTTCCGGGTACAGCTACTTTTGCATAAATGCTTTGATCTGGAACATTAAAAGCGCCGCAGGTAAAACCAAATTTGCCGGGGACAGCGATCTGTCAATAGATTAACTTAGAGAGAAGAGGAAAGAGTTGAAATCTTTTGAGCGCTGGGCTAGGCCCTGACATCAACTATATTTGATAGATAGGTATATTCAGGTGTATGCAGGTACATTTCGACACTGATTTTTCATTTGGGCCTAACTGGCATTTCCGAGTTCTCTTCATCGATCCTCTCTTTGTGTTATCACAGAATGTGTATTGAGTTTTCCAAAGATTTTTTGGTTGAAAGGCGAAGAAGACGACTACAAGTTGCTATAGAAACAAAAATAATGATTTTATTTGTTTTGATCAAGTTATTAGCGAAAGAGAGAGTCGACGAAGAGAAATCGATCAAGTCAGTTAGGCCCTTATGAAAAATCATCGATTTCCTTGTAAAGCATTGCATCGTATGATGTTATTTTCTGGGAGAATCGCACCACTGCAAGCTGCATGGTTTGGAATCCCATACTTTTCAGCATATTTTCCTGATGAGCAGATCAGAGTTTATTTTCTTTGCTCAAAGTACTTGACGTTCAACGCATAATTGTCCCACGGTTCATGTTGCCAAAAGGCCACCCAAATCTCATAACATCTTTGCAGCACAATAACAAATTGGGAAACACTTCGAAACAATTTAGTAATCAAAGTGCACTGTGAGAGGTAAACAATTGTGGTGATTTATGGCCAAACTTCATTACCAGGGAAAACTGCTGAATGATGATGATAGTTGATGTTGTTGGTAACACTTACCTCAGTCGCTCCCGTCTCTGTTGGTACGATTGCTTCTCGCTCTGCAGCCGTTCCAAGATGGCCCGGTACTCCTGTAGCTTCTGACTAAACTCAGCCAACTCGATTTGCATTTTGTTTTGGTTTAACTCTGCCTGATAAACTGTCGGTAACTTCTGCAGCTGCTGCCCAGTTGTTGCTGTTGATGATGGGTGGAATCCGCCTGCTGTGATTTAAGAATGCACTACAGAACAGCACGCTGCCTTCGGTAACTTTGATTCACTGAACACTGACCGGGTTGGAATGTTTTCTGTCAATTATCGGCGGGTGCATAAGGACATTATATGACGAAGCCATACCTCAAATTTTCAAGAGCACGAGCTGAATGAACCAAACCACGGATTGCGCTGAAAAGTTGATCGATTGATCACACCCCGGTGGTGACCAATCGATCAACTTTTCAGCGCAATCCGTCGTTTGGTTCATTCAGCTCGTGCTCTTGAAAATTTGAGGTGTGGCTTCGTCATATATTCACCATAACTTCAGAAACTTCCTGGCACATCTGCATACGATTGAAAGCAAAAGGCATTCGAGTTTGGGTGGAATTGGGGAAATGAATGACAGTGAATTAAACTGAGTAACGTTTGGCTACCGTTCGACAATGTATGTTTATGTCTGCACATTTCCTCACGTCCTGCTGCACACATGAATTGAATTGTTATTATCGGCACAAGTGATTAAGGCACCACCGCGCGGTGAGCTAAGCGCCTAGTCACAGTTGATTTGCTAAGCAATTATGACATTGTCTCACACCGCCGTTCGCGCGGTCAGTTCGTGTCTGGCAGCATGGTAGGAAATGCAATGTCGCGCGGCGTGGTGGCATTCACTTCTAAACGGACAAAATGCGCGAAACACGAAATCACATCAACCGAACGAACGTTAACTATAAAACAAAAACAGACGAAACGAAAAATCGAGGTTAATTGTAGCAATTTCACTTTATAATGGTTTCCAAAGCTGTCGCTTTTGGACACTATGCTTCTTCAGGTGCACTACCGTCGATAGTTGCAGCACCAATGGGCTGTTGGAGGAGGCATTCCGTTCCGGAAAGCCAGCAGAACAACCATGAATTCTCCAGTTCTTTTTTGCCAGCTGATCTTCCATGCCATCAAGCAATATTCACCATCATTCGTGTCTGATTGCTCTTTTTGTGTTTTTCCTTCAATTTGACACCCATCTTGATTGGAAGATTATACTCATGTCTCGTTTGTTGTAAACCTTGGCACACTGTTTAGGAGAGATCATTTTGATGAAGGATTTAATTGAACTCTTTGCAACACAAAACCAGCTGCAGCTAATGACCATTATGAAACATTTTCATTGGAATATATACAGTACACATCATCACTGAACCACTTTTGAAATCATCAACAAATCAAACAGTAGAAACTTTTCTTGCTGTGCTAATAAGATTTACAATCACTTCCATATCCAATTTATCTCCTTACACTCACAAATACCGCGCAAACTTCATATAAAACTGAAACTTTCCTAAACACATGAATCTTCGTTATCTCCCCCAACCAGGCTTGATAATCCTCCTCGAAATCAAAAGAGTTTTGCCACATGCTCTAGAGCGGTGTTTTGCTTTTGCCTCGTCGCGAGGGAGCGAACGAACCCCAAACAGAGAGGCAATAAAAACTGAGCGAGGAAGAGGGGAACGAAAAAAGAGTCGATGATTATTTCGGGTTTTTGAGTGCGATTTTCGCCTCGAGAGTCTTTCTTTGTATGGGAGTGGAACTCGCGAGAGCTTTTTGAGTGTGAGTGGACGTGAGAAACACAACAAGAAATTATGAGTGTTGGACGAACTCCTCGCTGCGCGGCAAGCTCGCGCTCGGTGCTGTTGAGGATTTGCGTTGTGATTTCTGAGTTTTAATTTCACTCTTCAGAAAATCGCCAAAATCGCTTCCTCATTTTCTCGCGAGGGAGTTTCTGTCAAGCCTGCCCCCAACGGACACTTTGATGACACGCGATAGATCTTCGTAGCGCCGCAGTCTACTACTGCCTACACTTCGTTTCGCGTGTTTTTCACAGCCTACTGTCACTATCTGTACCGCACGGTCATAACAGTTTGGATATCAGAATAACAACTAAAAGCTCGTATGTCTTCCATGCAGCAAATATGCCATCAACAAAAAAGTACACACACAAAAAACGGCCAACGAAAATACCTACAAGATAAACACAAATTGTGCCTCCCTCTTCAGCATTCGACTGGGCCAACCGAGCCCAGCTAGACCGCCCGAAGTCTTCGCCACCGACCGACCAGCTACAATTGCTTTGCGTGTAGTTACTACTAAAGCGTCACTCGGCGGCATTTATTGTCACCGCAGACAATTTTGGTCAATTAGCACTAAACTGTGCGAATTTGGGTGACCCAGTCACAGCAGCTGATGAATAAGGTTCGCGCGCACGTTGAATTGATGTTGAGTCGTTGATTTCGCCAGGAGAATTACTGCTGCACTGAAGAAGATGATCCCACGCGACACCATCGCACTTGCACTGGCCCTCGCTTGGAGCAATAGCAAAAACTAGTAGGAAAAGCCGAAAAACGTTACCACCTCAGACGACGGAACGATCTGGCGATCGAATGAAGGCACGTTCCATCGCCTGCATACCGATAGGCAGACACAGGTGACGCCGAGAGAATAAGATGTAAAGAACATACCGTACCTGGGGGTATCTTTGACAGTGGGAATTCCCACACCCTAGCGCCTGCTCTGATAAAAAAATCTTCCGTGCAGGTTGGTGTTTTTTTTTACGTTGAAAGCATAATGGCGTATTCTGTGTGGCCAATGCCAATTAGCTGTTTTGTATAAAAAAAATCTTAAAATTTTTGTAAGGGCGTAACACTTAGCCATATTTCACCTTTCTCCAGAGCGGCGTGGATGGTGTCGACATTTCGGCATGCTTCTCGCTTCTGACTAGTATAATGATTAGAGTTTTTTGTGCTTAATATGACTTGGGAACGTTAATTATTGTAGAAGATTCTGAAATAGTGAGGGTTGGGATCTAGTGGAATTGAGGTTGATTTTGAAAGGAAATTCCGATGAAAATCATGTTTTAATTATGTCAGAAGACATTCCGATGGGGATTTTAAGGAAATGCTAGTGGTATTTATACAATTTTTTTAAGATATTCTGGTGGGATTCTGCGAATAGTATTGTCAATTTTATTTCCAAATTATCCCAGAAACCTCATTCAAATCGTTCTGGAAAATCTGCCAAAACCCTTCTAAAAATTTTGAATGTGATTCTGGAGAGAGGCTCCATGTTGATTATTTGGCATTTGTGCAGAGATTCCTTCCAGGATTTCTTCGAGAATTTCCAAGATTCCTCCTGGAGAAAAATGGAAAGAAATTTAGAAATTTCTGCTGAAATTGCTCTTGTTTCATTTGAAGTGTCTGCAGATGCTTTTTTATTATTTCATGCTAAACACCGCGAGGATTTCCATTAGGAACATTTCAATTCTTTTAATTCCTCCATATTTCAAAATCAACTTCCAAATAAATTCCAGAAGAATCTACAGGAATCTGAAGAAAATTTGGGAGGTGTTCCTAGAGAAATTTCAGGAGAAGTTCTTAGAGAAATCCTGAAAGATAATCAATTACTTACATGGTTTGGACATGATTCTTGGACGAATCTCCGAAGAAGTCGTTGAATGAAAGCCTTAGATTGTTTAGAGGGATCATAGAGAAGTTTTCCAAGAGGAAATCCAGGAAGAATTCCTGCAGAAATCCCAGAAGAAATTTGAATAAAAATCGTGGAAGATTTCTGGAAGCAATTCCTGTAAGAATCTAGGAAGGAATATCAGAAGAAACCCCTGGGGAAAGTCCCAAACATGACTCATCCCCGTAGAAGATTTTGGGGACATACTAGATGAAACTTCTGGGATTTCGATTTTATCAGGAAAACTTTCTGGAATGCCTTCCGGAGCTTTATTACTTATTCTAGGATCCCTCCACGAGTACCTTTTAAAAGCTTCAGGTACTTTTGAGATCCCTTCAAGAAATTTCTTATAAATTTCTTCCGGAAATCCATTTGAACAGGACTGCGCGGCACGGATAACGAGAAATGATGGAATTTGACTCTTGGAATAATAGTTTAGAATATTTTTTCTTTTCCAAATGGAATACAATTTAAACATTAATTTATGCCTTAAGGGTCGATGTTTATTTGAAAAATTCCATAAGCTTTATGAATATTTCATTATTATTTTCTGAGTTTCTAAAATACTCTCGAAAAAACTATCAACTTCTCAAGATGGAAGTTTTAGTAAAATGAAATATGTATATTTCAGCATTAATTAAATCAATTTTAAGCATGTTAAAATATGCCTTTGAAAAACTACAGAATTCATATTTCTCGGTAACATTTTTCTCCAGCATTTACTGGTACTGATGGCCACATGAATTGTGAACGATTTATGGTATGGATCATATTACCTGAGGTCTTATTTGTGATATTTGGCAGTTATTTGAAAAGATTCATGATAGATCTTATCAACAGTTGCCAAGCAATACATATCAGATATCAGAATGTTTGATTTGGGCATGTTTTTTTTTTTGAATTATCGTACAAATTGGGCCGAAGGGTCTCAGATTTTCATGAAACTTTTTCCACAGGCAGGGCTCATGAATATATAAACAAAAAACATTGAGGATAATTCAGGGTCGCCTATTTTCAAAGCAAATTTTCTCAGAAATCCAAAAAAAAATATGAACTGGAGAAAGCTTCCCACAAAATTTCTCACAGTTAAGAAAATTTGTAAAGAAAAGCCCGAAAAACTATGCCCGAACTCGTGGAAAATTTTCAAAAAAATATTTTTGAGAAGGTTACTTTATAAGCTTTAATCGCTGAAATTTTTGGAATGCACTTTTTTTTCGTTTTTGAGTTATGGACAATTTTGTTGAAAAATGTCCAAATGTGCCATAAAAGCCTTTTCTTTGAAAAATCATAACTCAAGAACGAAGCATCGTAGAAACAAAGTTGTTAATGAAAATGAAAGCAAATTTTTCAGGAATCCAAAAAAAAATAAGAAGTGAAAGAAGTTTTCCACAAAATTTTCCACCGTTGAGAAAATTCATAAAGAAAAGCCGGAAAAACTATGTCCGAACTCGTGGAAAATTTTCAAAAAAATGTTTTTGGGAGTGTAATTTTATAAGCTTTGATCGCTGAAATTTTTGGAATGTACTTTTTTCTCGTTACTGAGTTATGGTCAATTACGTGAAAATGACCATGTAAGCCTATATTATATGGTAATTTTTCACAATATTTGACATGACTCAGGAATGAAAATAAAGTGCATTCCAAAAATTTCAGCGATCAAAGCTTATAAAATAACCTTCTCAAAAAAATTGTTTTTGAAAATTTGAACTATGGAAAATTTTGTAGGAAATTTCTTCCAGTTCATATTTTTTTTGGATTTCTGAGAAAATTTGCTTTCATTAAAAAAAACTTTGTTTCTACGATGCTTCGTTCTTGAGTTATGATTTTTCAAAGTAGTGTCAGGGGAAAACAAAAAATGTCCACCTGAGTTTCCCGGGAAAATAGGCGGCCCTGAATTTTCCTCAATTTATTTTGTTCATATACCCATGAGCCCTGCCTGTGGAAAAAGTTTCATGAAAATCTGAGATCCTTCGGCCCAAACCCGTACGGTAATAAAAAAAAGTCCCCATTTGTATCATAAAAAGTGCATATCATTCTCGTGGCTGTTAGTGTTCATAAACGCTGGATATAAATGTTAGCGGGAAATTTAAATTCTATGGATTTTCAAAAGCGAAAACTGCTTACAAATAACAACAAATATTATTGTATTTTTATTGTAACAACGATTCATTTGACGCCATTTAATTAATTGTATTTGTATTGTTAGAACAATGCAAAAACATTAAGATATATTGTTTTCTTTTGAAAATTGCCCTAAACACGTTCTATTGTTTTCCGCGAATAAATGTATGGTAATTTCCTCAAAATTTTAAGGTTAAGATCGGGCTCCACTTGAAACGCCGATAAAAGGCTCTTGAGACCCCCTGAACCCCACTGAAACGCTTTAAACCGCCTCTTAAATGCCTTGAAGCGCTCCTGGAACATCCATAATCTCATTGAAACGCTCCTGCCACAAAAGTTCAGCTTGTTGGACGCAGTGGCTCAAGTTCCCCAACAGGGGAGGAAAAAAGAACGCTCCTGAAATTCCCGAAATTCATGTGGAATGTCTCAGGAATTGCTTGGAATACCCTTTAATTGTTCCTGGAACTCCCTTAAAACGACCCAGAAGTGCCTCTGAAATGCCCCTGTTCCCGATCGTAAAAACAAAACACCGTTGTTCGCAGTTGCAACCTTTAGCAACTTCAAATCTGTAACTGTATTTCTAATTAGCTTGATTAACTTTGTAAAAGGTAGGTATAGGTAAGGTATGTTAAACTTACATTTAAAGTATTTTTCAGTTCTGTTACTGATTCAGCTCCAGCCAAGGGCAGTTGTCGGCTAGTTATCTGCTAATGAGCTTCCAATACGAAAAACTTACGTTTTGTATAAGGTTAAGTTGCTAGTAAATAATCTAATTAGGCGTCCGACATACCTCTTCTAATCGCACTGTATTCCACTGACTACATATGTGGGATTTAGTTCATGGATTACTGTTCAATGTTCACAGTGCCGTTTTATCTAAAGGACACAAATTCAATAAACTTAATATAATCTACAAATTTCGCTGTCAAAAACATAACGATTACAATACGCAATGGAAATTCACACGACCTACACCTAGGTCATGCGCAAATTACGTCACGCTTTTAGGGGGAAGTGAGGTTATGCAGAACGTGACATCCCATACAAATAATGGTGAGGACCCATACAAAAAGTATGACATAGGGAGGGAGAGAGCTCTCGGAACGCCATTAAAAAGTTCTTGAAAACCTCTGAAACACCCTTGCTTCTGAGACCCAGAATCCCTTAAATCGTCCCTAAAACCGCGAAAAAGAATTGAAATGCCCCTGAAATCACTGTAATTGCACAAAAACGTCAACGAAATCTGTCGGAACAGCCTTAAAAGGCTCCTGAAATCCCCTGAATCTTGCAACTCCACCGATCGACAGCTCAAAATTCATGATTTTTCAAGCAGAAAGCAATTAGCACTGTGTCTATTACCTACAATTTACTCATTACACACACGCTACTGCATAATTATGTGCTGATATCAAGATTGTGTTTCAAAAAAAAAAAAAAAAATTGAAGAACAGTTTTTTTATTTTTTCTTGGAAATCGAGCTCAACAGTTTTAAAAAATATGGAATTTATTAAAATATAAATATCTTGCATTGTGTTATTTACTTACCCAGATAACCAATAAGCATTTGAATAAGCTGTATTCCTGTTTCATACTTGCATTCGACCTGCTTCCTGCTGTATCAAAGCAGTTCGACTGCTAAATTGCCCTATATTAGCAATTTGAATGCTACTTAAAAGTTGACAGCAGTTGCGTAGCATTTTAAATGCACGGTAAGTTTTGGTTAAACAGGCATCATAATTGCTACTTTATTGCTATAAAACTGCTAAGAGAGATAAGTGATGATAAAACCTCAAAACATTTCCACTTAATTTACGTATTATGGCTGTCGAAGCCACTATCATTCGCACAAACATACTGTCATTCATAGGTAAAAACGAAGAAGATCAATGAAAAAACATGTTTTGGTAATAAATTCCATTGCTGGTTTCCTACGGTCGATTTCATTATCAGCACCTGCCGAGCCCATAACATTACGAAGAAACTGTCGGTGTTAGCATTAAATAGATCAAAAATCCAACGCACATTATTCAATCGTCTACAGCTTACCCTGTAGCGCGGTTCATTAGCTTCGTCAACCCAAGGATCGAGTCATCGAATCCCAATTTGGCCGAAATCAGCAAAAAAATCAACAACACCGGCAGTTTCACCAATGCCCCGAGCAGCAAAAGTTCCACGGGAGAGTGAGAAAAAATAGAAGAGAAGGGAAGCTGTAAAATGGGCAGGGGGGAATTTGTTTTTATTTTTGACAATCTGGGGGATAGGAGGGATAAGCATTTAATCAGCCGTATATCGGGCCAAAACCTGCATTTAATTAGCACTAATGGTGCATATACGACAGATTAGCATTATATGACCTGCTGTAAAGGCGCATATAGTGCCGAATTAATGCCATTTTAACTGCTTATTGGTTATCTGGGTATTTATTTATTTTATTTTTAACTAAAAAATTGGAAGAGGGAAAAACTCCTTTGAAACTTTGCGTTGTGGTCAACCATTTTTCAATCTTTTTACATAAATTGTTAGCTGAATATAGTATTTTTCGATCATCTGACCATTATTATTATTTATTTAGTATTACATCAAATTCAAGATAAAACTGAATCAACAATATTTCTCCATAATACACGGTTCGTGGCTGCCGCTCTCCATCCTCGTTCGCGCCCGATGCTCACCAAGTCACGCTCCACTTGGTCCGCCCATCGTGCTCTCTGCGCTCCACGCCTTCTTGTGCCAACCGGATCCGTTGCAAACACCAGCTTTGCAGGGTTGTTGTCCGGCATTCTTGAAACATGCCCTGCCCACCGTATCCTTCCGGCTTTGGCCACCTTCTGGATGCTGGGTTCGCCGAAAAGTGCAGCGAGCTCGTGGTTCATTCTTCTCCGCCACACACCGTTCTCCTGCACACCGCCGAAGATCGTTCTTAGCACGCGTCGCTCGAAAACTCCGAGTGCTTGCAGGTCCTTCTCGAGCATGGTCCATGACTCGTGTCCATAGAGGACCACTGG
Source organism: Aedes albopictus (assembly GCF_035046485.1). Taxonomy (NCBI): domain Eukaryota; kingdom Metazoa; phylum Arthropoda; class Insecta; order Diptera; family Culicidae; genus Aedes; species Aedes albopictus. Next base: position 517,872,131 of record NC_085137.1, on the reverse strand, counting down.
TTTTATTAGCGTTTTGTACATGGTGCATTTGGTGCGTGGGTGAATCTTTTTCGACCGCAGTTTCTTCTGGAGCCCGTAGTAGGCCCGACTTCCGCTGATGATGCGCCTCCGAATTTCTTGGCTCACGTTGTTGTCAGCCGTCAGTAAGGATCCGAGGTAGACGAATTCCTCCACCACCTCGAAAGTATCCCCGTGTATCGTAACATTACTACCCAGACGGATCCGGTCGTGTTCGGTTCCGCCTACCAGCATGTACTTTGTTTTTGAGGCATTCACCACCAGTCCGACCTTTGCTGCTTCGCGTTTCAGGCGGGTGTACAGTTCTGCCACCGTTCCAAATGTTCTAGCGATAATGTCCATGTCGTCCGCAAAGAACACAAATTGACCGGATTTTGTGAAAATTGTTCCCCGGCTGTTGAGCCCGGCTCGTCGCATCACACCTTCCAGCGCGATGTTGAAGAGTAGACATGAGAGTCCGTCACCTTGTCGCAGTCCCCGGCGAGATACGAATGAACTGGATAGTTCACCCGAAACCCTTACGCAATTTTGCACACCGTCCATCGTTGCTTTGATCAGTCTAGTCAGCTTCCCAGGAAAGCCGTTTTCGTCCATGATTCTCCATAGCTCTGCGCGGTCGATACTGTCGTATGCCGCTTTGAAGTCGATGAACAGGTGGTGCGTTGGGACCTGGTATTCACGGCATTTCTGGAGGATTTGCCGTACGGTAAAGATCTGGTTCGTTGTCGACCGGCCGTCGATGAAGCCGGATTGATAACTTCCCACGAACTCATTTGTTTTAGGTGACAGACGACGGAAGATGATCTGGGATAGCACTTTGTAGGCAGCATTCAAAATAGTGATCGCCCTGAAGTTCTCACATTCCAAATGGTCGCCTTTCTTGTGAATGGGGCAGATTACCCCTTCCTTCCACTCCTCCGGTAGCTGTTCGGTTTCCCAGAGCCTGACTATCAGCCGATGCAGACAGGTGGCCAACTTTTCTGGGCCCATCTTGATGAGTTCAGCTGCGATACCATCCTTACCAGCTGCTTTGTTGGTTTTGAGCTGGTGAATGGCATCCTTATCTTCCCTCAGCGAGGGAGTTGGTTCATTTCCGTCCTCCGCTGCACTGGCGTTGTCGTTTCCTCCGTTGCCGTGGGCTCCCGTGCCTACGTTCTCCACGCCATTCAGGTGCTGATCGAAGTGCTGCTTCACATACTACACTCATCTAGAAATAAAAAAAAAAATGTTCTAGACCCCCCGATAGGAGAGGATAATGAAAAATGAAATTTTGGGTGACTAAGCGATCCTATTTTGTTTTTGATAATACATAATTTTCTCAAAGATACCGTTGATATTGAATTAAAAAATATATCATTGAGTTTTGAAACTACAATATGCACTTTCGAAAAACATATTGCTGTAATTCTTGTTTTTCACCAATGATCTAAAAATAGAATAGAATGGTGTGGACTTCATGGCCGTGTGGTTAGCGACAACAGTCGTATAGGCGTTGTATAAGCCTCGGAGTGTGGCTTCGATTTCTGCTCCAGGTGGGGAAAACTTTGCGTCAAACGGAAAATTCTCCACTGGGCCACTGGGTGTTATGTGTGTTGTCCGTTGTATCGTGTTAGTGTAATGTTCAGTCTGTGCAACCTTTTGCTGAAGACTATAGATAGTAGAGTAAACATAGATCCGTGATGATAAATCCGTTGTATCCAAACGAACTGTCAAAATCTGTATCCAAACGAGCATAACGTCACATCACGTCACATCAATGGAGTGCATGACGTCATATTCCACCGTCGACTCTTGAAAAATACTACTTACACTCTTGAAATATTTTAGTTAGCGGTGTCCGCGAATCTATGTTTACTCTACTATCTATACTGAAGACGATATGAATGTTTTTTTTTCTATTTAAATAGTTTGTAAAATATCACATCATAAAAGTCATCAAAAAATATGAGACAACCATCGATTGAATAGACATTGAGATTTATGGATTCAAAATCATAGCTTTTAAGATATAATAAAAACGATATAGGGTGACGATGGGTATTATCGGCAGATTTGTTCTCTTCATCATAGGGGATTTTTGTGGGCCGAATTGCCTGAAATTTGGGCATATAACTCAGCTTGGTTGGGAAGAATTTAAGGCCAACTCTGAGACCTACAGGTTTCAAAAAACCCTTCATGACGAAGAGAACAAAACTGCCGAGAATACGTAAGTTCCCCTATATTTTTGAAGTCCACGTGGGTTTTGTTTTTTAGGATGGGGGTCAGTGAAAAGTCCACGTTTGTTCACGGGGTGGGGGAGGGGGTCAAACCCATATTTTTTTTCTGTCCACGTTGTATATGGATTACCCCTTCCTATTATTCGTTGAAAAATGTACACAGCCAGAAAGTTCTTCATATTCTTTCGGTATTTCATCGTCCGTTATCCGTAGTTTTCAATAACTTCGCAAGAATTTGAACTTGAACACTTTGGGATACCTTTATAAGAAATTAGATCGCTAAAGGCGCTGTAGCCAATAAATTAATTTATTTTATTTCATACCTCATATGTATTGATCCGTTATTTTCAAACACACATGTTGTTGTTTTGTTTTAGATATAAAAATTGGTTTGATACTTGTATGACCGGTACTGACGGACGCTGTAAAGGTGTGGCAAACTAGATGTTGGTCACACGGACATTCGCGACGTTGACATTCTGTGGCTAGTTTTTCTATTGTTCATATAGGCAAAAGGTTATTGCAACCATAACAAATGCTCCATAGACAATCAAAAAGCGTTCCATGAAGAATGAACATATGTTCCATGAAAATGTGTAATGTTACCCATAAATAATTGAAAACGTTCCATACATTATAAAAAATGTACCGGTAAACATAAATTTTTCTCATTAAAAGTAAAATTTTGCACCAATAAACAATACTGAAATGCTCCATAATAAAATACAATTGCTCCATAGAATAATTAAATTGCACCATAAAAAAAATTAATTTCGCCATAGAAAATAGACAAATGCTCCATAAGTATGATCAAACTGCACCACATAAAATACGATTTGCGCCATTAAAAAATGAAAATTCTCTATAACTTTAAACAGTGCAATGTAAAGAAATTCAGCCCTGTCGAATTAAATTATGAGAATATGCTATCTATGGAGAATTTTCAAATTTTCATGGAGCAATTCATATTTTCTATGGTGCAGTTTGATAATACTTATGGAGCATTTATCTATTTTCTATGGTGCAATTTAAATTTTTTATGGTGCAATTTAATTTTTGTATGGAGTAATATTAAATTTTCTATGGGTACAATTTTATTTTTTTATGGAGCATTTGCATTTTTCTATGGAGCATTTGTATTGTATTATGGAGCATTTCAGTATTAATTATTGGTGCAAAATTCCACTGAGAAAATTTTATGTTTTACCGGTACATTTTTTATAAAGTATGGAACGTTTTCAATTATTTATGGGTAACATTGCACATTTTCATGGAACATGTGTTCATTCTTTATGGAGCGCTTTTTAATTTTCTATGGAGCGTTTCCATTTGTTTATGGGTGTAATAAATAGGCTGCCGTTCATATAGTGGCGTATTCAATTGAATTTTAATGGGACCCACCATTATAGGTGGTGCAAATGAGCAAAGAACATAAGGAAAAAAAATGTATAAAGTGGGATTTTCGAAAAACCCTGAACACAAAACTGAATCGATGTTATTATTTAAGTACATATAATGCATCTATTGAAACTATCATTTGCAAGCTTTTTGGTTGAAATAGTGCTAAATTGCTGCTACTACCACTATTGGTACTACCTCCACTAAAGGAGCTTTTACCCTAATGAATATTATTGGGTAACTGAAATTCAATGGTTTTCTTCGGTACTTTCAGGTCTTGAAATTAGTCTATGGTATCATACTGTTTTACGGTTGAGAGCCAATTTCAAATCTACTAAGGAGTCCACTGTTGATTGAGATACTATAATTGAACAAGATGATTGAAAGAAATTTTCCAGAATACTTTGTTCAGATCATACCCTCGCCTTGGTACGGTACCGTGGTCATTCGCTTGCCTCGCTCTGCCTAAACACTGCAATTAGGGGAGCAATCAAGAGAAACACACGGAGAACGGCAGCACAGCAGCAGCAACAGTACTAATAGCAAGTGTTTTACTCCTGCTGCCCAGCAGCCGACGATCGAAGCTCTGCTGCAGCCAGCCAGCATCAGCACCAGCAGCGACGAGTCATTGCATTGTGTTGTGGTCGATTTTTCTCGCTCATCCGGGCTAACAAATAACGTGCGAGGGACCCCGAGTGGAACGGGGTTTCTTGATGGGAATAAAATTTGATCAGACCCTTATGGTTCTACGTTCCAACTGGGACTTGGCCTGCCTCGCTTCAACTCAGTGTTCTTTGAGCACTTCCACAGTAATTAATTTTAGGGCTTTCTTTGTCTGCCATTGTATGAATTTGTACATTGTGAGGTAAGCACAATGATACACTATGCTCAGAGAGTTGAGAAAATTTTCCCGACCGAAACGGGAATCGAAACCGTCGTCTCCGATTTGGCGATCCACAGCCTTAACCATTAGGCTAACTAGAGACCCTCCAATCTATGCATGTACACAGATGTCTCGGGAAGAATTCACTTAAGGCGAAACTGGAAGCATTTTCTCATTTTTTTAGTTTCTAGTCTAGTCTAGTCTAGTCTACACATACACAGCCATCACATGGAAGAATCCTGGAAAATGATAAAATTGACTAGTTCTATCATTTTTCTTGTCATTATCAATGCTTGCAGTGAATCAGTGATACATTACAAGTATTGAAGCGGCCAGGTCTACTGTGCAGCGTTATTGAACATTAAGTAAAAACCATAGAACGGGGACATCTCGTACCAACCGCTCCGTATAGTATGTAATATGAAAATTAAGCAAAAACGTTGGGAGTGATGTTGCTAAAAAGTTAATTTCACTCCTTCTAGGCTCCTCTTCCTGGGATGGGGCATAAGATTTTCCCCTTATGCCCTGGCTCGAAAGCCTAGGTTTAAGCGCCATTGCTCGCTCTCTGAAACGAGATAAAAATATGGTGATCCCTTCCCCGGTTGTACTAAAAAATATAATTGTATGTGATTAAATGATGGAACGTTTACAGGTCCAGCAATTTCAATATCAAGACATATCAAAGAAATTAGAAAGATCTCACCGAATTATCAAACTTCCGGAATCCTTTCTCCATACAGCAACGGGCTTTGTTCAGTTAAAAAAATCCCAAGATAAGACAGCACGCCTTCGCCAGTTTCCTCTTAATTTGTTTGTAGTAACGCTCCGAAGAAGATTCCTACAACTCGGAACACCATTTCACCACTAATTTTGTCAATGGTCAAACATGACCTTTTCGAATAGTTCACTACTTCACAAGTTTTTTGTTCAAATTTTCATCAATATTATTTATACAATTTCACGAACAATTCACACAGACAATACACAACCGGTTAGTTGTACTTTTGTTGGCCAAACCGTGATTAACTTCGAAGCGAACAAATACGTAACCGTTTCCTTTCAATGTTTCATCCGATGGAAAACACTACGTAGAATAATAAAAACTTCACTGGATGGCGTAGCGCCCCAAGCCGCATCAAGATTCCGCCGGCTGAAGAAAAAAAAATCACCGCGCAACTAAGAAAAACTGTGACAGCGATTTAAAAACGCGCCCGCTCACGCGCACAGCTTGCTGCCTATCATTTTTTTTAGTTTCTGATTTTTTTTTATAAAATAACGAAGCAATAATTTCAAAATCGGTTTCCGTGCGCCGTGGATCAAGGTATCTCCTGATTTTTTTTCCAGATTGAAAATGTTTTTCGTTTTTGCAGAAACCATTTTTTTTGTGAAATTTTGTTTAAAAATGGTTTCTGAAAAAACTAAAAACATTTTCAATCTGGAAAAAAATCAGGAGATATTTTGATCCATACTCTACGTAAAAAATCAAAAACCAAATAGTGAAGAAATGGATCCAGTTTCACCTTAAGTTTTTAAAGGATTGATCGTGATAACACTGTCTGGGACCTTGTCATACAATAATATTATTTACTGATATTTTTGATCCCGTTCATAGTAGTCAAATACAATTTATCGATGAGATTATAACAAAAAATCATAATCAGTGAGTTTATAACAAGAAACTTATACAGGTATGTTCCGTTTTTATCAACACGGTCCGCGATTTTCAGTTGACAAAAACGGAATAGTGATAAAAACTGAATAATTTTCTTTGACAAAATATTTTGCAACATTTTAATATGAATTGGAAGTTTTACTGTAAAACACATTCCAAAAGCAAAAATAGATGCAGTTTACTATGATATTTAATTGTTTTTTAATGTCTTTTAGCACATCTTGGTTGCACAGTTCAAATGGCTCTACCCCATTTGGCATAATGCCATTTGGCATGACGCCGTTTGGCATAATGCCATTTGGCATAAAAGCCATTTGGCATAACGGCCATTTGGCATAATGGCCATTTGGCATAACAAATATTATGCACATTCTTACCAAGAAGACTGTTCTTTGTGTTATGCCAAACGGCATTATGCCAAACGGCGTTATGCCAAATGGCATTATGCCAAATGGGGTAGAGCCCGCAAGAATGACACATATTACAGTTCCAGTACCCGGATCGACGTTTTAAAATATGACATACTTCCAGGAAAGATTAATCTCCAGGAACGTAATGTCGATATCCTAACAAAAAGGATATGTTCACTTCCTTCCGGAAGGCATTTCTCCACAAGTATCATCTTCACAAATTCCGATAAATATTTCGTCTAGGATACTTTTAGGAAATCACGAGGAATTTTTTTAAGCAATCACTTGTATCTTCTCCAGGATATTGGATTCCTCAAGATGTTTCTTCATAATTCTTCCAGGTTACCATGTACCATGCCGATTGTTTATCTTTTGGAATTCGATAAGAATTATTAGAGAAAAAAGGATCTGCCCCTAATGATTTCTTCAGAATTTTCTCCTTATAGCCGATCAACCTAGATGTCTCTTTTTATACTTCTTTTTCTTCTTCGTCTTCGATGAATGAACCTATCCCACAGACTGTTACCTTAAATACTTGATTCTACGTTTGAAAATACTCTTAGAGTTTCCTGGATCCCTTCAAATATTTTACCAGGAATTGGAATTTATTAACCTTGCTATGCATTATGTTGCGAACAGCTCGCTGACGTAGTGTACGGTTTGGATCTAGAATGGCCTAATGCACAAGGTGGGCTAAGAAAATCATTCTGGGATTTAACCTAGACATCCTGGTGAAATTTATCCAAGAGTTGCTCTGGAGATTAACCAGGATTTTACTTTTGAAATACAGGTCAGTCTTGATTATCCAGAGTCGTGTTTTGGCGCTTCCCAAAAATATATCTTGCAAACGCTATGCTGAAAGAAGCTGAAATATTGACTGATTACTTATCAATGTTGCCTTGACAAAATGTCCATATTTCAACTTTATGCTTTAATCCGTTCCCCAGATATATGTTTGAAAAGCATCAGATCCCGGCTCCGGATAATCGAGTCCGACCTGTATAGGAGTTTCTCCATTTCTTTAGAATTTCCTACTGGAATTCTTTCAAGATTACTTTCTGAATCTGGTATTTCTTCAATGGTTCTTTCTGGAGTTCCTCCAGAATTTCTTTCTGGGTTTTCAACAGTTTTTTTTTAGAATTTCATCAGAAGTTCTTTCTTTGATTCTTTATAGAGTTTTTTTATAGTATTTTTTCCCTGGAACATCCTCAATCCAAAAATTTCTTTAAAGGATTCCTACATGTCTTTGTTTTGGTATTTATGCATAGTAGAAACACCTACACCTACTGGAACTTTTATTAGGAGTACTCCCAAGAGATTTTTCAAGAGGGTTCCATCTTTCATATTTGTTATTTCCCCATGACTGCTAGATGAATCAGCTTTGGGCTGAAAATCTCGTGAATAAAGATAATATAATAATAATAATTTTCCCAGATTTCTTACTGCGTTTACTGAGAATCTCCCAGACGTTTAGTCTAGTAATCTTCCAGGAATTCTTTCCTCAAATCTTCCAGAAGTTTCTTCAGGGAGTCCTCCTGATGTTCTATATAGGAATCTCGGGGGAGTTATTCCTGAAAATCCTTCATAAGTTCCTTGCGGGAATCCTTGAGAAATTCCTTCTAGGAATCTTGTATAAGTTCTTTCAAGAAATCATCCAATTGTTCCTCGAAGGATACTTTCAAAACAGATGAGATTTCTTTAGGATTTTTTTTAGAATCCTCAGTTTTTTCTGGGAACCTTTCAGGAGTTGCTGGAGACATCCCCACATTGTGTTCAAAGATCCTAGACTCCTTTTTCCTAGAGAAACTTATTTCTGAAAGACTAATTCACCTAGAGGAACTTCTGATTTCTCAGAAGAAATCCATGAAGAAATCTGGAGGAATACAAGGTAGAATCCCTAGTAGGAATTACTAAAGAAAACCAAGGATAACAAGAGAGATCTCCGGTAGAAATTTAAGCCACGTCGGAGAGAAATAGCGACCAAGAGAGAAGAATTTAGCACATTGTGTAATTTCAAGAAAATCGTGTGAAAAATCGCGTGAAAGTTATTTCACTAAAAAAAGTCTTGTAAAAAAGATTGTAGTGTAAAAATTCAGGCAATTACAGGCAAAAATAGCCTTAAACTGTTAAATTTTTCGACTTACACTTGAAGAGGCAGGCCAAGTTCCGGTTGGTACGTAGAGCCATAAAGATGAGGAAGAAGAAAGGAGAAAAAGGATCTTCAGAAGGATGGACATCCTGGAGCAATCCCCGGAAGGAACACCAATTAAGGACAAACGTCTTGAAATCCCGGTTCAATAGTGCATCAAAACTTCAGACGCACAAATTTCAAGAAGCAAGCTTCAAACAACAATGAATTTTATTATTCTGTTCTTGCTCACTTGCAATAAGCTTAAAATAAGAAGCTCAGGTGCGCTGGTTTTGTTTACGAAGAGATTTGTGCCCTCAAAATCGTGAGTAGGTGGCGAAGTCGGCCATTGTGGCGGCCATAATGGGATTCTAACAAGTCTGTCCTTAAGGTGTCTTAACACAATAAGCTAATAAAAAAAATCTTCGATTATCCAGGGTGATTTTTTCTTATTGTCGGATAGTCGATTCCGTCCTTTGATGGTTTTATATGCACATCCCATCTATCGTTGACTTGTAATGATTAGCTACTTATTAGAGTGGGTCATCGTTTATATGGAAAAATGAAAAATTCAATGGTATCCCATCAGACCAAAGCTTTTCTGATCCCATTTCAGGACCCAAATGAGTGTGCAAAATTTGGGCACGATCGGTTATGTCTACGTTTTGCGCATCGCGTTTGAAGTTTGTGTGGGGTTTTCCATGGAAAAACACACTTTTTTGCATTTCTCTCATAACAAGCTCGAATTTTTCTAAAACCGTGTAACCGATAAAGTGAAAACATAGCCTAGGGTGTGCTGAAAAACTTTGTCGAAGAACGAGAAGTGATCTGATGCTTATGAAAAAATTTATAGCGTTGACATTGCTTGGCGAAACAGTATGATTTTGTTGCTATTGTTATTATTTTACATGTTAAAAAATAAACACATGCATGCGGTTCGCTGTTTATAAGTATTTTTCACAAGCATCGAATCGCTTTGCGGTCTTCAACAAACATCCTAGGCTATCATTTTACTGTATCGGTTAGAAAGTTTCAGACAAACTTTTTCAACTTATGACTAAAATGCAAAAAAAGTATGTTTTCCCATACAAAATCTCATACAAATTTCATTTGCAATGCGCAAAGTGTAGACGCAACCGATCGTGCTCAAATTTTGCACAGATACTCAGGACCCGAAACGGAACCAAAAAAGCTTTGATCTGAGAAAACGGTTCCGATGACCCACACTACTACTTATGTTACATTTGGAAAATGATTGAGCAATTTTACAAAACGATAAAATTGTTGATGATATTGATATTCACGTGATATCTCCTGCCACCTCCTGTCAGATTTTCATTAATTAAATTGGCTCGGTTTAATTTTTCTATTGGACTATTGGTTTAATTTTTCTCATGTTTAAATAAGAAGTAAAATTATGCGTGAGAAAAAGCATGAATGTTATTTACAGTTGAATTTGAAATGTGTTGAAAGCTACTATGGCGTATACGTCTTCTATGTCATCATTAGTGGTTGCTTCAAATTCATTCATGGTTTCATTGCCTCATGTTAAATGTTAAACTATAAATAACTCGTGTTCGAGGAACCAAATTTGACAAAAACTTTAGTGTTGACAAATACGGAATGAGATGTTGACGAAATCGGATAGTGCCAAAAACGGATAGTGATAAAAACGAATAGTGACAAAAACGGAACATACCTGTATCATTTTCGCATAGTTTTGGCTATTTAGGTAAATACAAACAGAAGAAAAAAGAATAAAGTGAAAAATCCGTTTGTTCTCCTCATATTCCACAACTCGGGAAGATGCCCTTCACCACACATTCAGCGGCGAGATTTCATGAGAGAATTTCGATGCAAACGGAAAGTTGGCGAAACAATAACACCACTTTAGTGGGCACCAGCATCATCAACATCATCAGATTAGGCGGTGCCTACTTAAATTGCATCTTGCCAAGCTGCTGTACCCTCTTACCACACCACACCTCCCCTAGCAGATGCGATTTAGTGTTGTGCTTGCACAAACCCTATCTCGCTTTAAGGTGAATCGGGACGCTGTGTTATTTTTCCTATCTTCCCTCTCTTTCTAACAATTTGCCTCGCGATTTTGAAGATGGTAATCTCGATTTCTATCGCACAGATGAGGCTGAAAAACAATCAGCATATGCACTGCAAGTGAGCATACACAATGATAGATTTTTGTTCCATTATATGAAGTAGAATCTGAGATTACCATCTTAGAAGAAACAGAGCAATGGCGGATATTTCCTCGACCGTCCCGTCCGCCCTTAAGGTTGTTTTCTAGTCTATTATAGCAATACTCCCGTCTGCCGATTCAACCTTGAGAGGGTTAATGTTTATCTTGAATTAATTAATTACGGTACCTTCTACCTATATGAGCAAATGTGTTTTGTGCTTTCCATCTCAATAGCTGCGGTATTCTACGGCGAGGATAGTTTGCAGTTATGGCTACACATTTGTGGCAGCATTTTTCCTATCCACTGTTTTACGAGTTTATAATGAGTTTGAACCACAGAGACCATGAAAAGGGACGTTAGACCGTTCGCAATGCTGTTTTATTTTGTATGGCGAGTTTTAAAATTTTTAAAACTCGCCATACAAAATAAAACAGCATTGCGAATGGCCTTAGGTACACGCAACCTGAGATTGGCAGATTCTAATACAATTGGGTATGAAACATATACAAATATTGTATTAGGGCCTTGCAAATACAAAAATTGGTAGGTGGTAGTATACCAAAAATTGTATTGGCTTCCTAGAATCTGGAAAAGGAAAATTTCGCATGTGTGCGTGTGCTCTGTCGCACTGGTTTCTCATTATTTGTTCTATTTTTAGACTGATCATGGCAGCAGCGGCGGCATCAAATACCAATACATGTTTAAAAAGAAATACGGGCGGCGGCGGGAATCGAACACTATCATGGTGACACAGTATCCTGCGCTCTAACCAGCACGGCTATAACTGCACATAAATAGACAGGAGGCTGAAAGCCATCATGATCAACACAAACGTGGCTTGGTGATGGAAGTGATACAGCCGCCACACTGCACAATGGGTCCAGAGCCGTATTTGCGAAGACAAAACTGTTTATGCTTCAGCCTTAAGTTTTTAGACACATATTGTGTTTTAGAAAGTTTATTTTCAATTGTTGACCCTATTCCCTATTATCGTTATGTTAGGGTGGTTCGTCTGGTTAAACTGATTCAAAAATGTGCTTTCTAATAATTTTATTTGCGATGCCATGATGGATGGTGATGGATCGTTCAATTAGAAATTCCACCAATAAACGGCAAATTCTAAATTTCATATTTCTCAGGACTCTCACCACTTAGAAAGTTGGTGTCTTCGACAACGTTGTTAAGTGAGTCAAGGGCTTACAGTTAATGGTCCACTAGGCGGCGCTAGTTACACATTTGCAAAATCATTCAAATGATTGATATTTTTTCGTGAAGTAATCAACTAGCTGTAAGTTTGTTTTCTTTAAACGTGTCTAAGTCAAGTCAAAGGTTTTTCAAAGAGCTATGTATTAGTCATAATTGTGCAATGTCGCATTTCATTCGGTTCACTTGATCCAGAGATATAGCAATTAAACGAAGAACACTCAAATATGAACTACTTTATTAGAGTTGCTCCAATTTTATGTAAAGTTATCCAATCGAGCCCAAATTTGTACCGTTTATATCTTACTAGTTGTGCAACTGGCAGGAAAAATTTGAGAATATTTGGTGCATTTTTGAAAAAGTTACAGCTTGCTGAATATATTTGAAATAATAAATAAAAGTTGCATGCTTCAATTAGTTCGTAACTAGCGCCGCCTACTGACAGAACCTTGAACCAATCAGCTAATCAACTGAGCGGCCGTAACCAACCTAACAACATCGCCGAAGACATCAACTTTCTAAGTGATCTGAGTCCTGAGATATATGGAATATGATATTTGTTTAAGTTTTAAAAATTGCCTAAAACATTTTTAGCAAGTTGTATCCTTTTATAAAGTCCACCAAAACTATTCAAATTTTGATTACTTGTTCCTCGACGAGTTTGATTTAATTCGTGCAAATTTGGGCTTGATTGATTATTCAACTTTACACGAAATTAGAGCCCTTCTATCTATATCTAGTTTTTGACTTCCGTTTATCAAATTACTGTACCTTAGGACTAAGCGAACCGAATTAAATTAAATTTTGAAAGTTATATAAGTCATATATGGTCAAAATTTCATTGCAATCAGTTCATTGAATCCGGAGATATAACAGCTCAAAGTTGGCTATCGGATAAATATACCTTTTTCTAGAATCTTTATAACTTCGTGCAGAACAGCCCGATATTTTCCAAATTTTGTCCACTGATACACAACTAGTTGATCCGCTTTCAGTAAAAATTTGAGAATATTTGATGCACTTTTCGAAAAGTTACAGCTATTTGAATATTTTTTGAGAAGGGAAAATTTTGCCTGTCCCGATCATTTTGTCTATCCCCTGTATATCTAGTTTTTGACTTCCGTTTATCAAATTACTGTACCTTAGGACTAAGCGAACCGAATTAAATTAAATTTTGAAAGTTTGTGACTAATGTATTGGTCTTCATGTATCGTTGGACTCGACTAAAATATGACCAAAGGCAAAAAAGTTGCAATTTATTGAAAACTTTTCGAAAAGTTCTGATGATTCGAATGTTTTATCCAAGGGCTGAAAGTCTCTTGAATAAAGACAAATCAATCAAATCAATCGAATGTTTTATTTTTGTAACTTTGTAAAACATTCTGATATTGTATAGACAATAATTAATCAGCAGATTTTTGGATAAGCATCACTTGATTGACCGTAATCATTTCACAATAATGAAAAAAAAAAAAAGAAATGACAGAACTTGGCAGAAACATTTTTGTCTTCGTTAATACGACTCTAGACCCATTGTGCACTGAAAAGCCCGCATCCAGCAGGTTGCTGTTTGCAAGTGGAAAATTCCATGTAGACAATAGGACGCGAAGCTCGGCAGCGAAGCGAAAGTTATTTTTAGACGCAACCCGGTTCAACTTCTCGGGTTTGAATGGAGGTGTTTGTGTGTAGTGGTATGGAAGCTATGGAACCGTGTAGCGCATCTTAATACAACGAATGGATTATGATTCATCACATTTTCTGTACGTTTTTAATACATAAATTGGTAGAAAAGGCATATCTCAATTTTTGGTAGCTTTCCTTGTTTTGCGTGTATGGTTTATTGAAATAAATCGTACGCCACACTAAACGATAATTGACATGTTATTAAATAAATATTTTCTTCATGTTAAGATTCTGAAAATATCTAAATTTTCATTGAAATAACGCAACTTAGAATATTTTTTCCTGAATAACTAAGATTAATCGTAGTGTTGCAGAACGTGACTTCACTGCAATTAACTGTATTTTTTCTTACGCCTTACATCCACTATCTCACTACGAGAAACACGGTACAGAATATCCACTGAGATACAAATAAAAGCGTCTTATCATTTCATGACGCTGCAGCATCGACTACAACACAAACAGATGAATTGTCACAGACTCATTTGTAAGAGTACAGCTGTATTCAAAATAAATAAAAATTTAAATGGAAACATTGAGTCACGCTAACTAACTAATGCTCCAAATTACCTCAAGTTGACACAGTTGATTGCACCGGCTGCGGCCGTCTGTTGAAATGATGTCTTTCAGTTTTCAAAGCTGCTAGTTCTGGTTTGCTGTTGCTCATTCACCTTGTTGAGAGATATTTTTTTATGGTTATATGTAGGTATGTACCTCTCTAAAGTTTTCGGCCATGGATCGGTTAACTTCATAAAAGTTGATCATATTAAAAACTGCTCCATGAAACAAAGAATTATATATGGAAACACACCCTAGATCTACATTGTAGACTTTATTGAAGTGATTGTCGAAATAGCGTTAGTGATTTTGGCTTTTTTTCATAACAATCATCAATAAATTAGTACTAATGATTTTATTTTCTGATCAAAAAAGTTTATTGTCAAATAATAGATATCTTTGAAAAATTGTTATGGCATAATCAATGAATTGCTTGTTTGTTATTGCCTTAGTCAGCATAAGCCAAGAAGACCGTACGTTACGTAGTTCCTAATCCGTAATTCAGATGAATAATCTAAACTGCACAAAGAATCAATAGCTAAAGTCTGGAAGTGACCTGTCATACATTTTCAATTTCCCAAAAACCTTATTCTTTAGTTTTTTTTTTTCAATTGTTCTCTTGTAGAAAGCTGACTTCTTGCCTTAAAATTTGTCACCTAGACTAGGCTGGTGTAATGTTTCTAAGAATATTTTCTTGAATTTTTATTCTTCATTTTTATAAAGAAGCAATCTGAAAAAGTTTTTTTTCTGATTTTTTGTATGGGAAAATTAAAAAATCGTCAAATATTGGGGGGGCAAACCTATGCATGCCCCCCTCAAGTTGGCGCCTATGAATACGTTGATTGAAAAACCTTAAATTTTGACCAACCCTAAAATATATATTATAATCCATTGGTAAAATTTTGAGCGAGATCGAATAAGTTTCATAAACTTTTAGTAAAACTTTTTCGTTTATTTCAATACTCTCAGTGTGAATGTTATTGTGCGCGGTTTTAATATGAATATTAGCTGCACTGTGCACATTTTCTGTGCAACATTTTCTGTTCAACACCCCTGTTGTTGAAATAATTTCAAACTTTATGAATGAATTCTAAAACATGAACATTTAATACACAATCTTATGAGAGTTAGTTTGTTCAACACAAAAAATATAAAAAATCGTTTTATGTAGTTGAAGATGCTTATAAATTCATTATATCAGTTCTGCTCGAGTCTCGCTGAAAACCAGACGTGTTTCCATCTCGCTGTACCATCTCTCGATTACTTCGCCGCGAATGGCGGTGATCGGTTCTCGTAGTAACACTTTTAAAGTGGATTTCAACAACTTTAAAACTCGACCCTCGTTCGCGGACATCCATTCCTTTGTTAATGGAACACTTGGCTTACGCCCTGATCAGCTGGTAAGGCTCCAAATGCACCATGTGCATAATTGTGCTTATATCAAGTGCATCGACCAACGAACTGCCGAAATGGTAGTCAACCTCCACAACGAAAAACACCACATTGTTGTCGACGGCGTCCAGAACAAAGTGCATCTTTCTATGGACGACGGATGTATACTGGTCAAAGTACATGACTTGTCCGAAAACGTCACCAATGACGATATTACAGTGAGTTTGAAACAGTATGGAGAAGTGCATTACGTAAAGGAACAAGTTTGGGGCTCTTTGCCTATAAAGGTATCTCCTCCGGTGTTCGCATTGCTAAAATGACGCTACGGCGGCACATCAAGTCGGTTATTACAATTCAAACCGACCAGACTCTGATTTCGTACAAGAATCAGCCGAAAAGTTGTCTTCATTGTCTGCAGCCAATTCATCCGGGCAAAACATGCACGGACAATAGGAAAGCCAACAGGAACACACAACCATGCAGTGCAAAGCAAACGGCTGAAACGATGCCGTCTTTAACACAGTTGCAGAACCCAGCCGATCAAACGCAGCGTGGTAATAACACCGATCAAGAACAACAACCACAGCGCCCGCAGAGAAATGTTCGCAAGCTAAGTACACCGGAGAGCACACCGCCACCGCCGAAAAGAGTGGATAGAAAACCCGCAACCGCATCAACTACAACGAAAGACGAGGAAAGTGATAACAATGACAGCGATATGGATTCGGTCAGTAGTGTGAATCTTACCGATTCGGAACCCGAGCCAGCCCGTGATGACGTTGATAAATGGATAGAACGATTCAACAAGCACTCTAGGAAAGTGGAGAAGAAGATGAGAAAACTAAGATGATATGTAATATAGTTAGTGTCTTATTTGATAGACCCGAATGCCTTTTTTAAGGTAAAAGGTCTTTAATAAAATAAAATAAAAAAAAAAATCATTATATTTTGCACATATAACCAAATGCCAAACGTTTTTCATTAATAAAAGCGCATAAATAAAACACATAGGACCTACTCTGCATAAGGAGTGTATCGTAAAGTAGTTGAAAATGTTTTAAGTAGCCTCAAAAATAGTTTAATACAACTTTTAAGTAATTTTATTTTTGGAGATACTGTATAAATCCTTGAAAAAAGAAATGGCTTTGGGGATTTTCTAAAAATGTTCTTTTAACTGTATTTTTAACCTAGATTACTGAACGCATGTTTTTAAATTTTTGCACACCTTCTAAAAAATTGAAATTGCGAAAAAAGTTCGATAATGTTCGAAAATTGTTAATTTTTTTCTGCAAATATAATAAGCTCAAAAATCCTCATGATATAGGCAAATTATTTTTTTCAAGAAAAATCTCCACTGCATTTAAGCGCAATTCTTAAAAATGAAAAAATGCCATTTTTGAGGAACATCTTTTTTCTGTGCTCCTCCAAATCATGTTTACGCAAATAAAAAATACATAAAATGAAAAAAATAGCATTTTTTTTAAATAGGGTATGTTTTTTATTTATGGACGAGTAAGTAAGAGCAAAAATAGAATTTTATAACCTTTTAAGATATCCAAAGCAGAACTTTAAAGTTTGACAAAAAAATAGACGTATTTTGGAGTGGACCATTTTGTAGGTATAGGAGATTTTTCTATCGAAAATATGAATTTTGAAAGTCGGTGTTGAATGATATGTTATGTGTACATAACTGTTAACAAGCATCAATATTTTCCAGATTTTTTGTCGTACAAATTTTATTTGCTACAGATTTTTGAAATGTTGGAAAAACCTAACAAAATTGCATTTTGTGCAGATTTTTATTTTATGAGGTGTGTTCATTTAACCATATTTTCAATAATACGAAACATTTTCCAATTTTTCCAAGCTGATCTAAACTTAACTATATTTTGAAGATTTCATAGAAGAACCGAAATGAAAAGACCAACCCAGCTTCGAGATAGAGCATCCTGAACATTTTCAACTACTTTCCGATACACTCCTTATGTAGTTCAGAAGATCATGTATAAAAATATTACAACAAGAGAGTTTTAAAAAGTTGAACACGCTCGGTACATTTTTTATTGATTGAAATATGATAAATTTCTAAATAAAACTCTGAACCTATACCGATTTTTTATACTTTATGTAGTGAATTTCAAAACTCAAACATATTTGCATATGAAAGCCTTAGGTATCAGCTGAACACAAAAAAAATGAAAATGTTTTTTTTTTCTTTATTAAAGAGGCTTTCAGCCAGACGCTGGTTCACCTCTCCAATGAAAATGTTCCATCAAGTACATATTGAGATTTAATGTTTTAAAAAGTTGTTCGAAAATCTTACAGTGCAAGCCTAACTTTACCAAACACCGTATCTCAGAGGTTCCCAAACTTTTTGCTACCGCGGCGCCTTACTTTGAATTACAAGCTACTGATATAATCGAAAACTAAGCATAATCATAAAAAGCTTAACAATTTGAGTCTTTACAAAAATTTTCAAATTACTAAAAACTTTGTAAAAATCTAGATGTTTCATGATAATATTAGAAACATTCGTGGACTTTGGAATGTTTACTTTTTTATTAAAAATTTAGAAAAGGGAAAACCCCTTTGAGCGACTTTCTTCTGAAGTTTTCCTCAAAAAGGCAGGACAATGGTATAGAATACAAAAAAGGCTGTGAGGTGACACTAGTTTTACTAAATAGAACATAAATAATAAAAAATATGTTCTGCCTACAATAACACAAGTTTACAAAATAAAACGAAAGTCGTGAACTTCTGTCAACGACCAAAATTTTTGAAGCACAATTTAGTGCTGATTTCGAAACCGACCTTCAAAAAATTTCAAGTAGAACAGTTTTTAAGGTTTAGCTCAACATCGAGTTTTGCAACTTTTCAAAATATGTAATTTACTAAAATCCAAATATATTGCGCTTTGTTCAACCAATTTAAAATCTTTTTCCATAAATTAAAAGCTGAATACAATACCATTCGATCACCTGAATACAGGTTTTGCGTCAGATTGATGAAACTCAAGATATTGGCGAGTTTTAGGGACGATCTTCTTAAATTTTAGCCAAATTCCCAAATTTTTTTGAAGAAATGTATTTTTTTTTCAATAAGAAAAAACAACTTAAAAATTCTTTCTCGACGTTTATTTGACACATCATATGTAGGCGAGTTACAGTAAAAATTTCAGCTCAATCGGAGCATTGATTACGGAGAATGAGATGTTTGAAGTGAGCGACTTTGCTTAAAAATAGAACAAAAATAGATTTCAAATCATCAACCTTGCATGGAAAGTCGAAAAAATTTCCGCTCTACTGTATTTTTTTTCTTTCGCGTTTTCGAACTCAGGGCATGATTCTACACCAAAAATGATCATCAGCTTACCGAGTTCAAAAATGCTGTAAACTAGTGTAATAAGAGTTTATTCTTCATGTTTTGGCTCAAGAGCCTGCGGCGCACCTGAGAGATATTCACGGCGCACCGGGGCGCCGCGGCGCACAGTTTGGAAAGCACTGCCGTATCTAACAAAATCCACGAACGGAGAAAATCGAAGGAGAAGTTCACTGTTCCCATAGCAACTCATACGTTGAACATTTCAAAAACGTGAAAAATCCGGGTATTTTTTCACAAATCAGTGATAGACTGCGTGGCATTGCAAGAAGATTTGAACACGCTATTTGTGTGGTGCGGTGACAACGGGATGCTTATCAATGAAAGCAAATGCAAGGTTATATCTTTCACTCGCCGCAACACTTCGGTCATCAATCAGTACTTCATCGGATCGACTCCAGTAGCGCGTGTTCAGTCTATTAACGATCTCGGAGTTTTAATCGACTCGAAAGTCCGGTTCAACGAGCACATTTCTACAGTTATTGGCAAAGCGTGGTCAGCGTTAGGTTTTATTCACCGGCATGCTTCGGATATCACTGACGTCTACGCATTGAAAACACTGCACAATGGTCCACGAACCAGATTTATGAGGAAAGATGCATGCAGCGCCTTCAAATGATTTTTTAGACAAATACGGTCTTCTACAAAGTTGTTCCTAAAAATAAGGCCCTTATTTCAATATACATGAAAGTTAGGGTGGTCCATATTTTCAAAGAAATTGGTAATCAAACTTTTTTATTTGCAAGAACAACTGTATATATTCTTCGGGAAAGTTGTAGATCTATCAATTTTGAGCAACTTTGCCGAAGACACTTTTTATGTAGCTTCAAAATTGACCGATCTAGAGGCATTTTTCTGAATAAGCTTAGGGTGGTTCAAGAAAAACCGGTTTTCTGGCGTTAACTTTTTCAGTTTCGATTTTTCATCAAAGTCGCCCAAGAAACACTTGTAGAGCATTTGAAGACGCGTCGTTTCGTGCGCTGAGATGATCGTTATCTCTTTTGGTTCAAAAGTTATAGGCATTTTTCGTAAACAATCATAGTTTTTTAAAAAGGTGTTAAGACGGGTTGGGGCAAATATAAAAAATATCTTTTGCCCGCATTCAAAAGAAGAAATGTTGTTATAAAACATATCAAAAAATTAGAGGGGTGTTATTTTTGTAACTCAAGTGAAAAATACTTGAAAAGTGCCAATTTTTTCTAGAAAATCATCAATATCTTTTGAACGGAATGACGTAGCAACATTTTCAGCGCACGAAAATGTGCGTTTTTTAAAGCTCTAAAACTGGTTCTTAGACAACTTTGATGAGAAATTTGAAACAAAAAAGATAAAGGGTTTAAACTGTTTTGACCAAATTTGGAGCATTTTCCCATAGTTTTCATAGGGTGACGCTAGAACAAATCGTTTTATTGCTTTATCTTTTTTGTTTCAAATTTCTCGTTAAAGTCGCCTAAGAACCACTTTTAGAGCTTCCAAAAACGCACATTTTCGTGCGCTGAAAATGTTGCTACGTCATTCCGTTCAAAAGATATTGATGATTTTCTAGAAAAAATAGGCACTTTTCAAGTATTTTTCACTTGAGTTACAAAAATAACACCCCTCTATTTTTTTGATATGTTTTATAACAACATTTCTTCTTTTGAATGCGGGCAAAAGATATTTTTTATGTTTGCCCCAACCCGTCTTAACACCTTTTTAAAAAACTATGATTTTTTACGAAAAATGCCTATAACTTTTGAACCAAAAGAGATAACGATCATCTCAGCGCACGAAACGACGCGTCTTCAAATGCTCTACAAGTGTTTCTTGGGCGACTTTGATGAAAAATCGAAACTGAAAAAGTTAACGCCAGAAAACCGGTTTTTCTTGAACCACCCTAAGCTTATTCAGAAAAATGCCTCTAGATCGGTCAATTTTAAAGCTACATAAAAAGTGTCTTCAGGAAACTTGCTCAAAATTGATAGATCTACAACTTTCCCGAAGAATGTATAGAGTTATTCTTGCAAATAAAAAAGTTTGGTTACCAATTTCTTTGAAAATATGGACCACCCTAATTTTCATGTATATTGAAAAAA
Organism: Aedes albopictus; assembly: GCF_035046485.1. NCBI lineage: Eukaryota > Metazoa > Arthropoda > Insecta > Diptera > Culicidae > Aedes > Aedes albopictus. The sequence goes on along the minus strand of NC_085137.1, from coordinate 517,850,919 downwards.
TGGCCTTATTTTTAGGAACAACTTTGTAGAAGACCATATTTGTCTAAAATATCATTTGAAGGCGCTGCATGCATCTTTCCTCGTAAATCTGATTCGTGGACCACTGTGCACTGTTCTGCGCACTAGTTCGGAGCATTTTAGAGTATGCTGCACCAGTTTGGACACCGTTCCATTTAACGCAAACGTTATGGATTGAGCGTCTACAACGTAGATTCTTGCGATTTGCGTTGCGGCAGCTTCCATGGTCGGATCCAACTAACCTTCCAAGTTATCCAGACCGTTGCCAGCTCATTAATTTAGAATCTTTGGCGGCGAGGAGAGTTAAACTTCAACGATTGTTCGTCTTTGATATCCTCAATGGTAACATCGATTGTCCAACACTTCTTGGTGAAATTCCCTTAAATGTTCCACCGCGACGATTCCGTAGCTCAACGCTTCTTGCAATCCCGCTTCATAGAACCAACTATGGTCAAAATAGCCCTTTTTTGTGCGTGTTTGAATGCTTTTAATGTAGTTAGTGCAGATTTAAATTTTAATATGTCTAAATTAGAATTTAAGAATAGAATAAGGAACCTAGTTTAATCAAACAATCTGTGCGTCCATGACGAAGATAGTGAACAATAAAAAATAAAAATAACATACAATGAGTGATACAAGTAGTCTTTAACGAAATTCAGCGCCGCATTTGAAAATCCTTTTTTTGTTTACATATGTTACATACGGTGTTTGGATTGTTCGAAAAAGTGAAAAAAGACGCGTGTTTGGAGCAGTTACGATGGGGATCGCGATCGGGTGGCATTGTTCGAAGGAAAAAGTGAAAAATGACGCGTGTTTTGGACAGTTGCGATGGGGATCGCAATCGGGTGGCATTTATCGAAGGAAAAAGTAAGATTGACGCGTGTTTGGGGCAGGTGCACATTGTCTAAGTAGCACCTGCAACTAAATTGAAAATGATCATCGTTGCAAGCATGTTACAATTGAGTTTTCATGAAACAATGAGTTATTAAATAGTTATATTGTGATTTCAGATGTTTTTTTTTATCTGTGTTAACGAGATTTTTAGCCCTAGGCTAGTTCATCTCGGGACCCACGCTTTACTTCCCTTCCGAAGAAATAACCCCATATTTTGTGAGATTGTCGGGAGTGGGATTCGATCCCAGGTCCTCGGCGTGATGGTCAAGTGTTCTAACCATCACACCAGGTCCGCTCCACATTTCAGATGTTTTCATTCGGATTCAGAGAATAAAATCATGTGAAACAAAATTAAAACCTAATAAAATCCTGTTGTTAAATCCAAACTGAGATATAACATGTTTGTGACACTAGTAAAAAGAAAACAAACATCCACGTTAGTTGAAACTTGTGAAACCAATTTGTACCTGAGGTATAATCTAATTGTTTCAACAAATCTTAGTTATAACCGTTTTCAAACCAAGTCAACCATATTGATATTGACTGTTATAAACATGTTGCACCTGGAACTAATTTAGAACATAACGAAAAAATTTGACAGGAGAGTTGGAAGTTGCAAAATGTACGGCAAAATGTTTCTGCGATCAAGAAAAAAATGAATTGCACTATTAAAATCAAAAATGTTCCAAAATTAACGTAATCATGTATAAATAATATGTAACTTTTCCTTCATAAACTTTTTGACATATTCGAAATTTTATAAAATTCAAGCGGTAAAATAAAAATAAATATTGAAAGTATATTATTGACTCGATTATCCAAAGTCGCGTTCTACAACTTCCCAAACTATATTTAGTCGAACTAACTTTGATTCGCAATAAGGCGAAATTTTAGCTTTGTACAGCATTCCGTGAATATATGGTTCAGCAGTTTAATTGTCTTCTTTTGATCATTGCATTCATTAAACAGGAATGTAACAAGAACTTCTACAGTTACTAGCAGAATGCTAAGATTAAGAAATAATCTAGCATAAGATATTTGAGGGCTATCCATGAATAACGTTGGTGTCTATGGAAGGAGTCCACCACAGCTCAATTGTGACAGGATATTTGACTAGTGCCAAATTAAATATGGATCATACCACAATATTCCTAAATAATAGATGCAATGGTTAAAAGGCTCTACAGATGAGGGACGTAAATGGGAAGTAAAAGTGTAGCATTGTTGTCCTTTGTCAATAGGGACCCCCTTAGACATGATTTAGAAAATATGATCTTTCAAAATTCCAAAAATAATTTTCATCATTAGTGGGCTTCGTGGCCGTGCGGTTAGCGGCGTCAGTCGTCTAGGCGTTTCGTAAGCCTCAAAGTGCGGGTTCGATTCCCGCTCCAGTCGGGGAAAACTTTTCGTCAAACGGAAAATTCTCCATTTGGGCCACTGGGTGTTATGTGTGTTGTCCGTTGTCTCGTGTATGTAATGTTCAGTCTGTGCAGCCTCTGGCTGAAGACGGTGTAGTGTCCTTTAATTATACGGGTGCATGAAATTAACTGCTAAAATGTACTGCGTCAAAGCAATATGGTGAGTTTTTTTTCCACAAATGTCTAAATTTTCACTCGTATTTTTTTTTTTAGTGTAGGAAGTAGCTTTATATTTTTTTTTATATTTTTCTAAAAAACTTCATAGAATTTCACGATACTCCGCCATACAACACTTTTTTGTAGCTCTTGTCATTTTTGAGTTACATCGATTAAAAAAAAACAATGCAATAAATTAGGCCTACTTCAAAAGTTACTCCTATAAAAAATTCGAGAAACAAAGTATGCAAAGTTGCTTAGGAACACCTATTCTCTCTCTCTCTCTCTCTCTCTCTCTCTCTCTCTTCTTGGCGTAACGTCCTCATTGGGACAAAGCCTGCTTCTCAGCTTAGTGTTCTATGAGCACTTCCACAGTTATTAACTGAGAGCTTCCTCTGCTAATGACCATTTTGCATGTGTATATCGTGTGGCAGGCACGAAGATACTCTATGCCCAAGGAAGTCAAGGAAATTTCCTTTACGAAAAGATCCTGGACCGACCGGAAATCGAACCCGTCACCCTCAGCATGGTCATGCTGAATACCCGTGCGTTTGCCGCCTCGGCTATATGGGCCCTCAAACTGTTTATTGTTTATGTCTAATTAGTTATTAGCAACGTCACTTCCAACGTAATCGCGTATTTATTTTATTACTACTATTCATACCGCTCAGACCGAGATAACTTCGTTCTATAGTTTTATTGTGGAATCGATACATTGACTTGCAAAGCATTAACCAATAGTGCTGCATAGTAGGCCTGGCTGCTTTAATGCTTGCACTACATCTCTGATGCTGTGCAATAATTAACAATAACAAGTCTCCAGTTTGCCTAGTGGTTAAGGATATGGATTACCAATCCGGGGACGGCGGGTTCGATTCCCGTTCCAGTCGGAAAAACTTTCTCAACTCCCTGGGCATAGTGTATCATTGTACTTGCCTCACAATACACAAATTCATGGAATGGCAGGCAAAGAAAGTCCTTCAATTAATAACTGTGGAACACTAAGGTGAAGCGCGGCAGGCCAAGTCCCAGTGGAGGCGTAGAGCCATAAAGAAGATGAAGACTAATGATTGAAGTAGTGGATTTTCGAAAACTCTTTTAAGTACTTGTTGTGTGTGTAGACAAGAAGATTATGCTAGATCTAATGAAAATAATACTAGGATCGTGGACCATATGGGCAGGCGCAGGAGCACCTATTTTGGGCACTTGCTGCTATAACTCAGTCAATTGCAAACCGATTGACTTGAATTTTCGAACATGGCTAGATACAGTCAAGGATGGGAACACTCACTTCCAAAGATTTACACTCATTTGCTGTTTTCTCAGCTCAGAAGCGTGCAATCAAGAAACAATGAATGGACAACTTTTGCATTGTGGTTTTGTCTAAAACTTTGCCGAATAGAGTAGGAGTCGCACACGCATACCGAAGTCATGAAGGAGCTGCGAAGGCAACTCTCCACGAGGTGAATGTAAATTACACTCACCTCGTGGAGAGTCGCTTTTACAACTCTGTCGTGACTTTGATATGCGTGTGCGACCCCTACTCTATTCGGCAAAGTTTCAGACAAAACCACAATGCAAAAGTCGTCCGTACATCGTTTCTTGATTGCACGCTTCTGAGCTGAGAAAACAGCAAGTGAGTGTAAATCTTTGAAAGTGAGTGTTCCCATCCTTGGATACAGTGCGTATCTGATCGCGTCTCAAAAATCAAGTCAATCGGTTGAAAATTGATTTTGTTATAGCAGCAAGTGCCCAAAATAGGTGCTCCTGCCCAAATGTTCCCAGACCCTATGTATTTTGATTCAAAGGGACGAACTTAGAGTCCTGGTTTATGTGGTAAATCATTTTATTTAAGTGAAATTTTGGACAGCTTGGAATTAGTATAAACTGCCATATGTAGCGATTGTCGGATTGTCGGGAGTTGTAGTTCTCCGTTGCTCATCTTCTTGATTTTCAGTCCGACAGCAATTCACTTGTTCAAAAAGTATCCTACAATTCCTACACTTGGACATGTAAAAAGACTAGAGAAGCTCTTGCTTGGCGTACCATTAACAAAAACGATATATGTTCAACTAGAAACGTTTAACATACAAACGTATTAACATCGAACTCATTAGTAAAACAAAACATACAAACTGTTGGCACACTTAATATTTACCTGGTTTTACTATTCAAACTACCAATCATATTGTGATCAAAGCACCCGCATCATGCCTTGTTTTACCATTCTCCGTCGATGTGTGAGCTTTCTTATATCGACCGCGAAGTTGTTGTTTTGAGTACGCAACAAGCGAGTGAATTGGCAAAACAAGACACTAATTCACCTATGAATCATCTATTATGGATGTTATGGCTTGGTTAATTATTTCAATCATATCTATCGGATGTTTACAGTACTTTTCTGCCGATACAAATTGAACACAATACTTAAAATGGATCATTTTTTGATAACGAATCAAATTGGTAAACGACGCAAAAAAATGATCAATATTCCAATGAATCCAAAGCCTTTCTATCCGCAGTAAGTCTGAACGTAAGCCATAAAAGAAATGTGGAAAAATCAAAGCCAAAGAGAGTAAAAAAAAGAAACACTTCCAATTTTCCCACGCTTGTAGTCACGTGGGCTTTTGCGTTGAGGTTGAACATGCTGGCCTGGTGTTGGAGCGGAGAGTGAAAACAGCAGTTTTCCACCGTGCGATGTTACTGCGCGCAGTAGGCCGATGTTCACGTGTTGGCCACGGCGGCAAGATGTTGAACGGAACGCTAAGTAAGCTACATACCTAATCTAGTAGCTTGCTTCGAATGGTTTTCTCAGATGCCGATCGGTCGAGTACGACAGACGATTGATGTGGCCGGAGCGTCTTTTCCGGCAGAGAGACAACTGATGTGTGGCGTTTCAGTGCGAAAATTTCATGAACCGTGAAAATGCACTTAAATATGCTTAGTTGTTACTGAACAGAGGTGATAATTGCACAGCTATAGTTCGTAGAATATATCAACGATTTGTAGCTGCTATCGTCAAACTTAATTGACAACATTTTGATAGACAGATTTTAAAATAACTTTAACATGTTTTCCCTCAAAATTTGTCATCATTTGAAAGAATGACAAATATACACTGTGGTGCACAATTGATCGAAAAAACGCTGATGATCATACAAAAAGGCCAACTTTGAGATGCTGGAACTAAGTGTTAGGCTGCCCAACCTTTTTCGCTTGTTTCTTACATTTTTGCGATCGCACGAGTGGCCAAATATGAAATCTTTCTGCATCATACCAAAGACTGTTCTTATGTCTACAGAATACATATCAGGCCAAACATTTCAATAGGTCCTATCTGCATTTGAGAGGCTCTCTTTGTTCACTTTCTCTTTCAGTTATTGCAATGTAATGGTACCGAAAATTTGATAAAAAAATGTCTGATTCATCAAACGCGTAAACTAAATCTCGAATTATAGGACTTACCAGGACGAAATGGAAGCAAGGCTGAGAAGAGAAATGCACGGAGAAATGTATCGTTGTGGATGTGTCTATGTATTTCGTCACTTGTATTAGGTAAACGTGTCCTTCCTTCTTCTATATTACTTTGTGTGAGGATGAGGGCAGTGGATATGAATTATTGTTTCCAGTTAGCCTAGAGGTTAAGGCTAGTGTATAGCGTATACAGCGTATATAGCGTATATAGCGTATATAGCGTATATACAAATTCATGCAATGGCAGGCAAAGAATGCCCTTCAATTAATAACTGTGGTAATGCTCAAAGAACACTAAGTTGAAGAGAGGCAGGCCAAGTTCCAGCGGGAACATAGACCCATAAATAAGAAGAAGAAGGAAAGAGGAAAATTTTCCATAAGCCACGCAAATGCCGGGGTTCGTGGCGTAGTTGGCGAGGTAGTTGGTTGCACACTTGCTTCATAAGCTTTGGTGGTCATGGGTTTGATCGCAACTCAAGTGGTTGCTGCTTTTTGCTTAGTCAGAATCAGATTGTAAAAAAACTGCATGGGATGAAATTGCCAAAATAAGTCATGATTTCGGTAAAAATATGTATTTTATGTTATAAAAAACATCATAACAAAAGAGGTTGTGATATCATGACTCATTTTGTTGTAACGTAACCTTATTGTTATGTTTTAGACATTTGTTGAAGTAAAAATGACAACTTAGGTTATGGAATCATGAAGCATCTACTCTGGGACTATGAACTTAGTTGAAAAGAACGTAAACATGTAACGTGGTCATGTTTCTAGTGTTTATCATTTAATTCCATATTTTGCTGACGAAAAGTTGCGAGCTGACTCTTGAAACCATGAGGCATGTACTCTGGAACCACGAACTTAATTTTTAAAATCATCGTAATTCATGATTATAGTATTTGTCATTTACGATACATATTTTGTTGACATAGCAAAGTCATGAAATCATGAAACATACACAAATACACTAATACCGTTTTTCTTTTTTCACCTGGGTTGGAAGTTCCAACTTGGAACTGCATTGACGGAAAATATGTAAACAAACAACGTCAAACAAACTTTAGTACAAGCGAAACCGAAGTCGGGTTGGGGTTGAAACTGTGATCTGATTCAGTTCCAACCCAGGTTGGAACTGGATCACAAAGAAAAACGGCATAAGTCATAAGTACAGACTCACTTGAAATAGTATTGCAACACTCAGTTGAGTATTGCATAGACACCGCCCCCCCCCCTCCTCTAAAAGTTTAGCATAGCATAGCATAGCATAGCATAGCATAGCCGACCGTACACATCCTGGGGTGGCTGTCGATAGAGACGTTCAATGCGCCAGAAAAGATGCCTGGGACTTGACAAACCTTTCATTGAACGACCTCGACACCTGGCCAGGTCCTTACGATCAGCGGGGATGGGGAGGAAATGTTGATTAGATATCTACTCAGAATATGTCCAAGAACTTGGCCCACTTCATAGATATCTGGAGTTGGATTTTGGATAGGAATTTATGGGACGCTTTCCTTGGCGAGAAAGCAAACTTTTGGCATATTTACGAATATAGTAGGTTATTGAAATTTTCATTTACCTGAATAGATCTGAAAGTAATAATTAGTTATATGTACAAATAAAATGGCTAGATCTCACCAAACTGGATCATTTTTCTGCTGATTGCTTCTAAAAATTCCATTTTCTTATGATGAGACCTTCTTCCTTCTTCCTAAACAGGCCATGTCGTCTCAGCAGGGGGTATTACCGGTCTCAACTTGAAAAATTCCTCCCAGGAATCGAGATTGTTGAACTTCAGGGTTAAGCTTTCCAATTGGTCGGGAATCTTGCAGTTTGCCGTTGACGCCGATCCGCAGCAGCATTAAAATTTCAATTCAGCCAAATCTAGTATCTTCAAGTTAAGTAGAAAATCACGGACGCGAAAAAACTGGCTGCCGAAATTTTCGACACGTCAACACGCGCGCACAGACTACTTCGATCCACTTATGGCGCATATACGACTCCCCTCCTCTAAAAGTTTAGCATAACCTATAAAAACGAATAAATGCATGCTGCTATACAGTAGACGTTCGATAAGTGAACATGTTTACGTTTCAGTTACCGAATGAAATCCGCTAACTGCAACGACTGACAGCCGTCAAACAGTTGTCAATTGCTGTTGAACGCAGCCAGAATGCACTGAAAAACATCGCAATGCAGCTGTAGTGCATCCAAAAAAACATCGCTACTCGGTTGACGTTTTGTTTTTGACAGATAGCGGTGCGATAACTGAAAAAATTGTTGCACTTTACGGACTTGCAGTTAAAAAGCATTGCAGTTAAACCGTTTGCACCGAGCGAACGTCTACTGTATCTCGAAATCTCGATAATCTGCAAAGAAACAGTCTTCAGCAAAATTGTTCATAAGGTAGATGACATCTTAAAAATAAACAAATCGGTTCGCAATTTTGCCGCTAGGTGGCGCTAGCCAGCATATACAAATATGCATTTTGAACCAGCTCTAACTCGCGATTCCGATAAGATTCCGTCTTACCCCGCTGGTTGGGGTTTTAATACGACACTTATGCCGTTTTTCTTTTTTAACCTGGGTTGGAACTGGATTGGCGGAAAATGTGTAAACAAACAACGTCAAACAAACATTAGTACAAGCGAAGCGAAACCGAAGTCGGGTTGGGGTTGAAACTGTGATCTGATCCAGTTCCAACCCAGGTTGGAACTGGATCAAAAAGAAAAACGGCATTAATAATTCGCACCCCGCTTTTTCGACATATTTCGAATTAAAAAGTGTTCAAATGTCACAGCGATGCAAACTATAAATGCTAAACAGTTTGATATCGCTCGCACCCGCCGCAGCTCCTCTTGCAGCCACTAATTGCGGAAGTTCTGAGGTGGGGCTATTCAACACCCTGGAGCAGGGATGTCAGACGATTTTTTGAAAAATCTGTATAACTATTTTCAAAAATCTGTATCCCATACAAATTTTGAGTGAAATATCTGTATTCCATACAAAAATAAAATAGCCCCTATAGCTCAAAAATCTGTATTGCATAGAAAACGAAATCTGTACGGCTGCCCAAAAATCTATATAATACAGATAAATCTATACATATGGCATCTCTGTCCTGGAGACCAACCGCACCACCACACTATCTGTTGAAATTATGTCCCATAACAAATCCGGAAATCAAAACAAAATAGAGTTGCCAAATTTCAATGAGCACGATGGTGTAGGGTGACCAGTTTAAAGTTTACACCGGTAATTCGACAACAGTCGTTGTGGACTTAGCCGGGGTAATACGGTAGAAAGTTCAAGTCTTCGGCAAAGTTGTTCATTTTTTTATTCGAGAATTTTAACTTAGGTTCATTTTTCACAAAAGCAAAGTTGTTCAGAAAGTCGGTTTCTTCATAAAGGCAAGCCAGTTTGGTTCGCAATTCTGCCGCTAGGTGTCGCTAGTGAGCATATCAGGCCAAACATTTCAATAGGTCCTATCTGCATTTGAGAGACTCTCTTTGTTCACTTTCTCTTTCAATTATTGCAATGAAATGGTACACTTTTCAACTATTTTTGCAGTACAAATTAAAAGACGATTGTTTTGACCATCGTTCAATGCAAGGAGACAATCATAATACAAATAAACAGCTGAGATATTAACGAAAGAGAGGGAAACCAAAGAAAGCCTCTCTTCTGCAGATAGGACCTTTAGACATGTTTGGCCTGATAGGTATACAGTATTTTCAACCAGCTTTTTCTCGCGATCCGGATAGGGTAGAAAGTTTAAGTTGTTCAGGTCGTTGACATCGTAAAGACAAGAACTTTGCTTTACAATTCTGTCGCTAGGTGAAGCGTCAATCGCATGAACAAATAAGCATTTTTAACCAGCTCTATCTCGCGATCCCGAAAAGATAGAAAGTTCAAATAATCTTTCGGCAAAGTTGATCAGAAACTCGTTTGCTTCATTAATTTAAGCAGTTTGATTCGCGATTCTGCCGCTAGGTGACGGTTCTGAGCTTTCAGGTCCAATTTACTTCATATTTGAGTATTTGAGGTCTGATTCATTTCATATTCCCGTGATTCAGGTATGGTTAACATCTGATTCAGCTAATACTCAAATGATTCAGGTGTGCTTCACATCATATACACGTGATTCAGGTCTGGTTTACATCGAATTCAAATGATTCAGATCTGATTTACTACATATTCAAGTGATTCAGGTCGATTCACATCACATTCGAGTGATGCAGACCTGATTTATTTCATATTTTTATGATTATGGTCTGATTTACATCATATTTAAATGATCCAGTCCTAGTTCACTTCATATTCATGTGATTCAGGTCTTATTCACATCAAATTGAAAAGATTAGGATCTGATTTACTTCATATTCAAGTGATTCAGGTATGGTTCACATCATATTGAAGTGATTGAGGTCGATTCACTTCATATTCAAATTATTATGATCTGTTTCACTGTTTAAGTGATTCAGTTCTGGTTCAGTTCATATTCATATTCACTTCACATCAAATTGAACATGTTCAGGTTATGTTCACTTCATATTCATATTACGATACCAAAGAACTTCTGAACAACTTCGTCGAAAACTTGAACCATGACTTGAACTTTCTATCTTATCAGGATCGCGAGTTAAAGCTGGTTTGAAATGCTCATTTTTACATGCTCACTAGCGTTCTTTAACGGCAGAATTTCGAACTAAAAAACGTGCAATAAAGACCAGAACATTATGATCCGGCCCCGTCCAGACATCGAACACAAGTTCAAAAACCTTCCGGTCTTCAAGTCGGTTATAAGCCCGCTGCCCGTCAGAAATCAGATGTGCGTCGGCTGGTAGGACCGATCTAGCTAACCTGCTGTACTGCATGGTCTCCGGCTCCATTTTTTCCTGCAAATATGTGAAAAACCTAACCTCAAACAATTCTATGCCGTATCCAAAAAAAAAATACTCAAATTTTCAGCTGAAAACTTGGGGCAAGACACTGTGCTGGAGAGTACATTTTCCTTCACAGAGTTGCTCAGAATTTCTCGGGATTGCTCCCGTTTTTACTTGGGTGTTGCCTGATTTATCGCAAAATCAAAACAATATTGCCCGGGATATCTTTTCTTGCAGTTTTAGGGGTGTTTTTCATCACATTTCGTCGATCATTGATGAAAAGAGTTACTCAGAATTTCTCAGAGTTACTCTCGTTTGCACAGTGTCTTGCCCCTAGGCGGGAAAGTTAATAAATGCTGTCACCAGCACTGACAGGCTTGTAGTGCTTAACGTTTTGCGGAGCCAAAATCCATCGTTTTGATTCATGATTTTATTACTCGGAGTTATGTTTACAGAAAATAGAGTCATGACTTCATGACTGAGCGCGACGGTTTCATGACTTATCGTCATGATCCAATGACAAAGCGTCATGATATCTTCACAGACAAACAGACACTTCGAATATTTTTCGATTGAAATTATAGTCCCGGAAACATGTTCTCCCAATGCTAAAAGGACTGAGTTTAGCCAACTTTCAAGTAGGTGGCGATAGTGAGCAAACGTCAAACTCGAACAAAAACAATGCGAGCGCCACGGGTGGCCAGTTGGCCAACTATCAAATTTTTAAATAGACCGTTGAATCGGTGTACGATGGGAAATGTCAGAGTGTTACGCCTGTTTGTCTTTTAGTAATGATATAATGAAGCGATAAGGCTTATGAGTTCATGACTTTTTTCCCGTGCCATCTTTTTGGTGGAAGAGAGTTATGCAAAATAGAACCTATGGAAGACTCTCACAAATTTCATGAACCTTAGTTTGGAAACAATAAAATAAACGAAAAAAATCTAAATCACCATATTACCAGGATTCCATGTCCCTTTTCGTATTTCCGAAAGAAACCCTCGAAACATATCGTCCCAAATGTCGTACGACACTTTCCTCCGCTTTTCCATTGTTTCAACCCCCACCATTCTCTCCTCTTTGGCATTTCCGGCATCGCTGAAGGTTGCAACTCTCAGGCCCATAGCATAAAAGTTCGTTTGATGTGCTCCCCTTCTGTCAGTGCATAAAGTAGACAGCGACACAAAGAAGGCAGCGTGTAAAAATAGCATAGTAGGCTGCCTACATATATCCTTGCAACATTACTGCCTCGGCGTTCAATAAACAACACAGTCCTGAGATAAAATCGCAGCACACAAGAGCGAAGGAGAAGAGATTACCCGCGCGCGTCGAGACAGCGGAAGTCAGTCGATGGCGGCACACATTCTCATTTCGAAGCAGACTCCCATGCGACGAGGACGAGCCGATAATATCATCGCCTGAACGAGAGCAACCGACGTCGGGTTATTCTTGGAAAGCACGTGATTCTATAGAATGCTGGTCACGCAAAAAAGGGAGAATAACAGAAGGGTGAATTGGAGTAAGATGCCATTTTGCAAACGTTCACGGTAAACGATCTTATACACTAAATTCTTTTTTTACACGATCTTTTTTTACGCGGTTTTATTTTACACGATTTTTTTACACGATTTTCTCGAAATTACGCGATGTGCTTTTGGAAAGATTCTTCTCTCCTGGTCGCTATTTACTTCCGACGGGGCTCAAATTTCTACCAGAGATCTCTCTTATCATCCTTAATACCCTGTCAAAATTTTAGGATGATCCGATAAAAAAAGTTTTGAAAACTTTTTTTACACGATTTTTTTTACGCGGAACAAAAAATCGCGTAAAAACAGAATTTAGTGTAATGGATAAACGCAGTTGTTATAAACAATGATTGTTTGACACGACGGTGGAGACATTTTGAAAATCAACGGTAGAATCATACAATATCACAAGGCGTACAAAATCACAAGGCAGGCTAGTTACCTATGTGAACATCAATTTTGGATGTAAACATGTGACGTCGCTCTTATCGTCCTTTCACAATGATCAAATTGATGTGGGTCATTCTGTTCACGTCTCTGAACGGTTTGAACTACGTCATCAAAGAACTGTCAGATTTCCGGAATGTTACCTTCTAAATGTTGTACACCGTGCGGTAGAATAAGACGCCACTTAAGGACACAATTTATTGCTAGATGGCCGCCTTGCAATTCGCTAGAATTGTCAAGAGCAGAAATCTGATTATCTAGTAGCCCAGCAAGACTGAAAATGCTACTTGTTGTTTGCTCACTCGCAAAGAACATTTACTAGTTCTTTTTTCAGCCTGCTTTGTTTGACGGATCTCTAGATTTGTGCTCGCAAAAACGCATTAAAATGCATTACATGTTTAGAATGTAAACGCAAAGGACCTTCTCCTTAACATGGGTAATATAAGCATTAACTACCATGCGCTTCCATATGGTTTTCAATAATGTCGTTAGAGTTTCCATAGCTTTTCCTTGCAAATAATAATGATCTGTGCACTTATAGAATATGTGTCGGGCCATCTCAAGCCACGTTTCTCTACTGCTTCATTCTGGAGCAGGACTGAACATAAACAGTGTTGAGGTTGGCGAACGGGCTGAGGAAAATTAGCACAGAAAGGATGCAGAGGAGTCGGCGATGACGAAGATGCCGTTGCCTGGGAGATAGCCACGATGATGTGGAGACAACTGACAGCATTGCAAGAGATGCTGCCCAATGCGCATGGTCTCAAATTACAAGCCAAACACGTAGACCATGTGATCGGCATTGTCGTAACTAAATGTGGTAAATTTTTATAAAAGTTTAAATGTGACATTTTTAAAAGACATATGCGTTACAAAAATTGTAAACGCAGGAAATTTGAATCGAATCAATCGATTTGATCGTATCAAAGCAATCCGCTCTACCAGAGCGAGTACATTGAATGTGTTATCATAAACAGAGACCGGGAACGATATGCACGATAAAGTTTTGCTCGGCAGCAATTTGAATAGCCAAGCGAATGCTTCCCGTGTAGCATAATTCAGGGGGAATCGAGTTCGCCGGGTCTGCCAGTCAACCTGTCGTCCGTGGATTCAAACGGGGGAGATAGACGGAGACACACATGATAGCACATTTTAATAAACTTTGGCGCGTCAATAGCCTGCCATTTCCAATGGGACCCCTTACCACCAATAAACAGAGAATCCGTTCTGCGCCCGATGTCATCCTAATAGATCGAGAGTGAGTGCGAGATGTGGATGCTCTCGCGTGATGTTGGATTGGATTCAGCCGACCTAATCTGGAAGCACTGCCGGTGATAAGGGCGATCCAAACATTCGTTCGTGTACCTCGCTTGGGTTTGGACGCGTTTCCGAACGTGTACGTGGTTCTCCTTCGTGGAATCGGTCCTTGCCAGCGCAGACACAGCATCCGACCAGGATATTCCCAGCGCTAGAACGCGCTAGTCGGGCGTCATTCGCGTTCCAATCGTCAGTCGAGTTGCACGTGTTTTCCGCCGCTTGGTGCTTTGTGGTACGTCTACCTTTGCTTTGCTGTGGCGCGATTGATACCTGAAGTGTGGTGCCGACATCGGACGACGCGTTTGCAGCAATCAGAGCAGGCCTTGTTTAGGCTAGCAGGCAGAGTGTGGGAGTGATTTGCTGAAGTGCGCCTACTTGGATGGCAACATTTTAAGGTGTTGTTGATTTACACGTTGTTTAAGATTCGCGTCAATTAAATCGTATCGCTCTGATAAGGAGAGTAAGGTTCAACCGTTGATCGTCGGAATTTATAAAGGGGTTGTGTTTGTGTGAACCGCTGGTTTATTGACAGTTTATTGCAATTTGAGTGATTATTTTGAAAAGCCTACTTTATGAGAGCGTGAGTGATACTGGATTTGTCCGATAACTAGTTGTCTGCTGATAACGGCGAAGAAACTGTCCGCAACACCTGAGTGATAATCAATAATAATGGAATAATTTCATGAGTGATTTTCGGCCTATATGGTGAATAATTTAGTGATTACGTTTCGTCGCCCGAGGCGGACTGAGCGGGAATCCCGAAAAGTAAGTTCAACAGCTACAGTTGTTCTCCTTAATGAGCAGTGCTAAATTCCACTCGTTTGTCAACCGGTTCTTTTTGCAATGTTTCTACAGCGAGTGTCTACTATCGGCAGTTCGTCTTGCATGCTTGTCGTATCATCATCGTAGACAAATGCGATGGCTTGACGCTTCGTGACGACACAGTAGGTTTGCGGGTTTGTGGCTTTTGTTTTTAATAGTGCACTTGACGGGAATGAGGGGTGTTATGGATTGCTGTGCTATTTGAATTCAGACTGGGGAAATGATGAGGATTTCAATTTTTAGTCAGTGTTTTTTTTTCAGAGAGTCTCATAATTTTTCAGAACACATAAAAATAAGAAATTGTAACATTATTGAAAAAACAACTTTGACTTTGAACGAGCCTTAATCAAACAAATCATTCGGTCTGTTGGCGTTTGGTCAGATGGCCTGACACTATACAAACATCTATTAAGATATCTCTTCAGGTAGAGCTAAACCACACTTTTTTCTTCAGTCCTATTTGATTCCCGGCATATTCTCAAATCTGGCAACCTTTCTCGAAAGATTGTTAATTGCATAGATTATAATCATGGTCTGATGGAGAAAAAAAATCACCTGAGCTTTAATCAGTTAGAAGAATTATCTTGTTTATCGCAACGCTGCTGAAGGCTCGGCTATTGTGGTGCTTGTGCTATATATGTAGTCTACTCTACCATTGGCGTATTTAGGATTTTTTCCTAGGGGGTGCCTAGGGGGTGCCAATTTCAATAGCTTCCAGGTTGTTTTGCTTTTTTTGTAAAAAGAAATACCGATCCACCCTAGGATCCACCCTCAATTTCTCAGTATAATGATATACTGCGTCGCGGGAAAAATTAGTCCGCAAATTTAAACACGCTATATTTTGAAGAAAACTTTTTTGAATAATCCCAACCGTTGTACTGACTTGACACTTTCCCCATAATTTGAGGCTTAAAAATTTGATAACTTGATTGTGTATAATACATGGGATTTGTATTATGAGTTTGAACTCAACAATCATCGCGAAAACCCCTTTGTTTTGTGGATTGAAAACAATCAGGTCCGTAAGAATACATTTTCAGAGTAATAATTGAAAGTTTCAATCTTGGAAACTACAAAATATTCTCAAATTTGCGTGTAACTTGTATTCATCGTGACATCCTTTTTGCTTTATTGCATGATAACAACTCTAATTAAAATAGTTTTTAAGAACAATTGTAAAAGTTATAAATAATACATAAAATTGTAATATCAGGATACATATTTAAATTTTTGGTTTGACCACAAAATAAATGGCGACCTAGATGGCGACAGTGTTATTGTTTCATTTGTTCAACCTTGTGGGCATGAAAATACTTCTATAGGGGAATTGTTACTATGATTCTTAAAACTACAAAATTTGGACTCGATTATCATGAGTTCCATTCTGAAGCTTCACGAACATATTATCAATCCAGTTAAAACCCGGAATTTGGTGCGAGCGAACTTCAAATTTTCTCTTCGGGATTCTGACTCACGTAAAACCTACATTGTAGTAACCAGTCAAAATTTCAGCTTCGTAAATTTCAGATAATCGAGTCTGGTTTGTACGTATAATACAAGAAATTTGTGATTCGACAAAACGATCTTTCGGTAATTCTTCAGGGAATATTCCCGGAAATTTATTTGGAAATTATTTTGCAATTTATTTCAATCATGACTTTTTTTTGTAAATCTCTTATCAATTCATTTGGGTTTGGCAATTTTCTTCGGTAATATGTTAAAGAATTTATTTTAGGAGGTGAACCAGCCTGTGGCTGAAAGCCTCACTAATAAAGAAATAATAATAATAAAATTTATTTTCTAATCTTTTTTGGAATTTCATACTAAACACCTTTCACGCATCCTTTGAAAATTTTATCGGCAATTATCTAGGAAATTTCTTCGCCAATTCCATTCGGAGTTTATTTGGCTTTTTATTTCATTGGAAAATCTTTTGAAATGTTTTTTTCGGGACTTCCTTCGCCACTACTAAAAGTCTTTCATACATTGATTATTTAATATCAGTAATTCTATTGATAGGGTCTGGGACCATTTGGGCAGGAGCACCTATTTTGGGCACTTGCTGCTATAACTAAGTCAATTTCAAACCGATTGACTTGAATTATTGCACATGGCTAGATACTGTGCGTATCTGATCGTGTCTCAAAAATCAAGTCAGTCGGTTAAAAATTGACTGAGTTATAGTAGCAAGTGCCCAAAATAGGTCCCCCTGCCCAAATGGTCCCAGACCCTTTTATAAAATTTTCAAATTACTATTCAGGCAATTTCTTTGGGAATTTTTTAGTGTAGCCTTTGATATTTCATTCGACAATGACTGGGAACTCCCTCGCATTTTTTTTTTGGCAATGTCTTCGGCAAGTCATTCTACTTTTTTTGTTTTTTTTTTTTAATATTTTGGACTTTCATTATTTTTGCCAATTCTTTCGAAAACGCCTTCGGAAAATCTTTTATTAATCGCTTCTATAATTTTAATGAAAATTCTTTATACAATTTTGCTCAGTAATTATGTAAGGAATTCCTGCAGCAGATGATTTCGGAATACCGTCGGTAATTCCGAGTTACTTGCATTTATTTAATTACAAATTTATTTGTTTCATTTTTTTGTGAATGCTAGTGGAAATTTTTATAGAATATTTTGGTAATTTATTTTGAGATTAGATTTGGCCATTTCCTTTAAAAAGCTTTAATATTTTCTTCAGAAATTCCTCTGGTAATTTGTATAAGAATTCTTTTGGCAACTACTTTGAAAGTTCGAAGGTAATTTTGAATGAAATTTTTCCGGTAATTTCTATGGGACTTTGTCATTGAGTTTTTCGTGAATTTTATAGGATTTTCTTTGAGCAAGCTTTCACTAGAGATTTGTCTAGTAATACATCTCAGGATTTCTCTGAAAATTCCAACTATTTCCGAAATTCGTTAAGGGACTCCTCTTGAGATTTCTATTGAGATTCCTTCAGCTGGAATTCCTTGAAGAAAGCCAAGAGAAGCTCCATGAGTAATACAATGATTATTTTTAGAGTAAAACTCTAGAGCAATTCCTGGATGAGTCTTTAGAAAAATCCCTGGAAGAATCAAAGGCATTTCTGGAAGTATCCAAAAAAAACTAGGATTTCCAGGAGGAAACACCGAAGGAACTTCTGCAAGGCTCCTAGGAAGAATCCCAGCAAGTTTTTGAAAGAATTTCTGGAGAAATTCTTAGAAGAATCCCTAGAAGGATTTCTCGAGGTATCATAGTAAGAATTTCTGGAGGAGTCCTAGGAGGAATTGCTGGAAATACCGCAGCAGGAATAGCTTGTAAAATCCAGCTGAAAATCCTGGAGGAAGGCCAAGAGGAGTTTCTGGAGAAATCGCATGAGAAATTTATTAGAGAATCATTGGATAAAAATTCCTGGAGGAATCACCGGAGAGCTTCTGAAGAAATTTCACGAAAATCAAAGAGGTATTCTTAAAAGGATTATGGGATGTATCAAAGAAGAAATCTCAGCTGAAATCCTAGGAGGAATTGCTGCAGAAAACTATACAGGAATGTCTAGAGAAACCCATCAGGAATGCCAGGGGGTATCCAAAGAAAAATCTTTGGAATACCCAGAGAAATCTCTGCAAGAACCGGTAGAGGTATTCTGGAAGAATCTATAGAGAAGGCCCTGAAGAAATCGCAGGAGGAATTTCTGAAGAATTATCAGGAAGATATTCCAGAAGAATTCCAGTCATAATGCTAATATAACTTCGTATAGGCATCACTAGAAGAATTTCTGGAGGAATTGCTGGAAGAACCACAGGAGGAGTTGTTTGAGGTATTCTTGGAGGAAGGCCAAAAGGAGTTTCTGCAGGAGTTTCATGAAGAATTTCTGAAGGAATCTTTGGATAAAATCCTGGAGGAATTTCTGGATGAGTCTTTGGACAAATTCCTGGTGGGACAACCAAAGGAATTTCTGTAAGAATTTCAGAAACATTGCCCGGAAAGATCTCAGCAAAAAAATGCAGGAGAAAGCTCTAGAAGAATCCGTAGCACAATTTCTGAAGTATCACAGTTAGAATTTCTGGAGGAAGAATAGCTGGAAGAACCGCAGGAATTGCTTGAGGAATCCCAGCTGGAATATCTGGAGGAATTCCTAGAATTCCGGGAGGTATCATAGAAGTAATTTATGCAGAAATCCTAGAATCAGTCCTAATGGGAAATGCTTGAAGAATTTCAGCTGGAATTCATGGAGGAAGGTCAATAGAAGTTCTTGGGGAAATCCCCTGTGGAATTTCTGGAAGAACCTTAGGAGGAAGTTTTGGATAAGTCCTTGAAGAAATCTCTGTAAGAATGGCCAAAGGGATTTTTAGAAACACCCCAGGGAGATTTTCCGGAAGAATTTCTGGCAGAACTTCCCTAGTAGATTTCCGGCAGAACTTCCCTAGTAGAAATTCTGAAGGTACCCCATAGAGATTTTTTGAAGGAATTCAATGAGAAATATCTGGAAGAATCTCTGAAGGAATTCCTGTATGAATCACCGGAGGAACTTCTGAAAAGAAGATTGTCTTGAATAATCCCACTAGGAATTCCTGATTGAATCCCAATAGATTTTTTTAGGAATCCCAAGAAGAGTTCCCGGAAGTATCATAGTAAAAATTTCCAAAGAAATCCTAGGAGAAATTGCTGAATCAATCTCTGCAGAAATTTCTAGTATGTACAACCCCATCCGGACTGCCTGGAGACGCCTAAGAGAAGTTTATTGAAATATCGAGAGGAATGCATAAAGGAAGCCTAGAGAGAGGTATTTCTGTAGGAATGCAGGGAGAAGTCTGTTGATTGTTCTTACTAATATCCAAAACGCCAAAACGTACAACAGGTATATAAGTAATTCCGGATGTGCTTAAGTTTTGTTCAAATGTGCCAATTATAAATTTTGGAATTATTGTGTAAAGTTTTAAATTTTAGGTGACTGTCAAGGAAAAATTCTAGGGGGTGCCAAATTTGTTCTAGGGGGTGCCAGGCACCCCTGGAACCCCCCCTAGCTACGCCAATGTACTCTACACGATAAGCCGTAAACGTCAATAACTGCTAAGAAAGCTAATTGGGCGTAATCGAATCCGGTTATTTTCCAAAACGATTTCTCGTACCGACTGCTTCCCAGGCAGATAAGATTAGATTTGAACAACACTGGTTTTCAAAATAAAATGGAAAGTCTTGATCCTGTATCTACGGCCAACATTTTCCATGCATACTTGTTTGAGTAAACTAGTTAAATAAGCTGCTAGTACGCAGGGTCAAATATTTGTCCAAAAAGAAACCAATGCTCAAACATCTTGTTTGACTCGATCGAATTTCATTAGTGTCAAACTGATGTTGTTTCTTGAGTTCTTTCCTTGTCAAATATTTGACCCTGTGTACTACTGGCCTTAGTGTAAGCTGAAACTCGAGTTTTACATTGTTTGGAATTTACTAAAATTTAAATATTTTGCATTATAGTAAACCAACTACAATTTTCGGGCATGAATTGAAAGCTAAATATAATCCTTTTCTATTTGCTGAATGAAGTTTTTGCGTCAGATTCATGAAGGTTGTGTTATTAGCGAACTGATGGGACGATTTTCAATTTTTACAACATTTTTGAAACATTTTCCAATGAGAAAAATACAAACGAAACATTCTTTCTCAACGTACATTTGAGAGATAAGATGTTTGCAAGTTTAGGTGAATACATATGTTATATATGAAGTGAGTAATTGATAACAATGAATTAAAAATTACCAGGTTTACATGAAAAGTAAAAAAACAATCAGCTCTACTGCATTTTTTTTGTCTTTACGTCTTTGAGTTCAGGGCATTCTACCTAAAAATGATAATCAGCTTACCGAGTCCAAAAATGCTGTAAACTAGTGTAATTTTCACCTATCTACTTCAGTATATGGAACACAAATGGCATTCAAATCGCTAAGTAATCATTGAATATGGTCATGGACGTGTTGATAATTGATTTATGCGTTTGTTGGCCTGAAATATTTATATGGCCAATATAATGTCATTTATCTCGTGTTTTACATCTTATGATGAAAAACGCACAATCTACATTGGACCTAATGAATTAAATTATATAATGCAATAAACATTAGGGGTCGAGTATCTGGTTATGCTATGAGTCTTGTATTAGGTATAGGAAAATAGGCTACGAGAGGGGAGGGGGATGTCAAAAATTGTAAAAAAATGCTACGTCATTTATGGACGGCCCCTTATTGATGTTCCTTAAGAATTTACTGTTTATCCCGAATAAGTCAAGCGTTATTTCAACCTCCTAAAAGCATTTCTTAGTTATAGAAAACCTAGGCATTTTTAGCCAAGAGCGAGACACTGGAGACGTCAATACATTAAATGACTCTGTGACTTTCTTGTAGAACTGGTCTAGTCTAACTGGTCTGGAATTCCTCCTGATATTTCTTCTATGAGTCTTTCGGAAGTTTTTTTCTCCCTGCAGCTGCAGTTCCTTCTGTTTTTTTGAAGAAAAATATTTCTAGAAGCACTGTAAACCATCTACCTGGAATTTCTCAAGGATTTCTATCGGTGATCTTCCTTCTGGTAAAAAGGCATTATAAGGTCTTCAACCAGAAGTTGTACAGACTGAACGATTACTAACATGAGACAACGGACAACTCACGAAACACCCAGAGGTACAGGTACAGTGGAGAATTTTCCATCTGACGAAAAGTTCACATCGACTGACGCCTCTAACTGCACGGCCACAAAGCCACATTATTCCAGGAAACACTTGTGTGATTTTGAGGGATCCATTCTAGGATTTATCCAGATATTTCTTCTTAGACCTATGCAGAAGGTCCCTGTACGAATCTTCAAAGTGTTCCTTCTAGGATTTATCCAGATATTTCTTCTTAGACCTATGCAGAAGGTCCCTGTACGAATCTTCAAAGTGTTCCTTCTAGGACCCAGGAGTTTATTCATGAAGTTTTGTTTTGCAGTTGGAGATCTGTTTTAAATATCTCCACTAGCTCCTTTTGACATTCGTGCTGGATTTTTTTTTTCTGGGATTTCTGAGGATAATTCTCCTAGGATTTCTCTAAAACTCTGAGATTACTCAAGAAGGTCCTTCTGCAAGTCACCCATATGTTTTGTTTGGGCAACCTACAGAAAGTCCTCCTCTCTGGAGGAATTACTTTCTCAAGGAGATTTTTCTGGCCTTTCTACTTATTCTTCTCATGAAATTTCTTTGGGACTCCTCCAGTAGATATTTTGTATTGGTGAACATTATGAGATTTCAAAAATAACTTCTTGAGAAAAACCAGAAGGCACTGTTGCAGGAAATTGATAACGATTTCCAATAGAATTTTCAGAGAGGCCGTTTTTGTTGTTATTTCTTTGTAATTTTAACTAAGGTTTATTGCAGAAAGAACTTCTTGAGGGATCCCAGAAAGATCTACTTGGAGGAATCTTCAGGAGTAATCCCTGAAGATTTTTCTGAGATTTTCTACGGATTTTTTCTGCGATTCATCCAGAAGATCCTTTTTAGACTCCTTAAATATTTCTTTCCAGGATCTCTCCTGGACTTTCTTCAATTTTCAATTTTTGCAAATGTGGAGCGGACCTGGTGTGATGGTTAGAATACTTGACTACCACGCCAAGGACTTCGGATCGAATTCCACTCCCGCGGCAAACTCACAAAATGTGAGCTCTTCCTTCGGAAGGAAAGTAAAGCGTGGATCCCGAGATGAACTAGAATAGGGCTAAAAATCTCGGTAATACATAAAAAAAAAAAGTTGGTTTAAAATTGTTTTGGACGGAAATTCTTTTTTATTCGCGATTTTGTGAGTTTTGGTTTTTGATTTTTTTTTTTCTAAACATCCCTTTCATATTTTTCCTGATAGCCCATTTGGAATAATTTTTTAAGTCAAATATATTGTGAGATTTTATAATTGATGAAATATTTTTATTTTAATATGTTTTCATGGAAAATCTTATTTTCCGTGTAACTTTAAGGAAAACAGTTTAAGAGTGTATTCAACTCCACCTATGCTAACTCCACCTTTTGCTATGAAAGCATTGTTCGAGAAAAACAAAATATGTATATGTTTATAATATGATATGAATATGATTCATTACAAATAAACAATGCCATCTGAAAGATGAACAAAACATCACTTTTTCTATGTTTGTTTATATTTAAAAACGCTTTAAAAGACACCAGAAACTATTTTGTGATGTGCAGAACAGTCCCAAATACCAGCAAAAACATATAAGTATTGGTTGCCCTGGAAATGACACAAACTTCCCAAATGGAGGAGAACGTGCCTCTAGAACCGACTTACTGATTACCTGATATCCCGCCTTAAGGTAGGGTTGGGTATTAGAGGTTTAAAACATGTATGGAAGGTGTTGTTTCTAAGTCCTTAGGAAAATAATATTTAACCTTGTACAGTAGACGATCGGTCAGTGCAAACGGTTTAGCTGCAATGCTTTTTAACTGCAAGTCCGGTAAGTGTAACAAATTTTCAGTTATCGCACCGCTATCCGTCAAAACGGTGCACCAAGTTAGTCCAAATGATCGGTTTAATGAATTTTGCGTTCATTTAACGTCAATTGATTGGTTGTTGACGCCTGTCTAACGTGCAGTTATCGAATTTTGTTCGCTAAGTGAAACGTAAACATGTTGCAGTTATCGAACGTCTACTGTAGTTCTTTTTTACAGTCAAGAATAGTAGTTGTGCTAAAAAGCTTGATACCTCTCCCATTCGCATCCTCGAGGGAGATCTCCCTTTTTGATAGTTGCCAAAAAACGTGGCTTTTCTTCGTTCAACGTTTTACTAATTATCAATAATTTTTACTGATCCTCGACAAGCAATGTATCGTAACGAAACTGTTAAAATTTTCATCCCAGAACTGTTCCGAAGTTTTTTCACACATCCATCATCTATATATATAAAAATGAGTTTTAAGTTCCTTTGAGGCAACAAAACTCAAGAACGGATGAACCGATCAGCATGACTCTCGCACGGTTCGGTTCGTATTCGTAGTGGCTGTGTTTATATGTACGAAAAGTTACAAATATCAACTAGAAAAGTAACAAAATTGATAAAGAACTGATTTTCCATGAGCTGGGAAGGAAATCAACACGACCGAAATGAAATCAATCTAGAGTGCGGTGCTATTTTGAGCTCAACAGTTGTCAAACCACCACAACCGGGCAAGACAAAGTTTGCCGGGACAGCTAGTACTATATAAAATTTTAAACGCAATGAATGGTCGCGGAACATAGTCAACGATAGACAAATTGAGGCCTGGCCTTTGTCTAACACTGAGAAACTTCATGGTACATGTTTTGGGGGATCAAGTTAATCCAAACTACTCTGAAATTGCTATTCTAAGATCTACTGGATCTAAATACCATCATTTCTGTTTATTCTGTCTAAGAAATTCATTTACGTTGATGATCGCAAGACCTCACAACATTAAGAGCAATGCGATGCTGTGGTAGTTGATGTTTGGGTTACAATATCTACATACCGTATCATGCTGTAACGAACGTTCGTTGAATGTAGTCAATGTTACTGACGGGACTTCAATGTACAACTACAATACTTCTGGTACATTTATATGGCTGTTCAAACAATTCTGGACATAATACCTTCTTACTTAAGATCCGTGGTCTGCAGTTCAACTCTTGTTTCTCTTTTCTCTATAGTCGTGATTTTTTTACGATTGTCATTTTTGTATCTCATAACGAGTATAATCATCACGAGTATCTCATAACGAGTTTATCATTGCACATTGGGCCACGAGCGGGATCTAGCAAGTAAAAACCTCTAGCGTTTTGGGAGTGCATTCTTTAGAGTTGGCGTCTTCGAAGACTTGTATTTATTTTACCTGTACTTTTATGTGGTGACTTAAAATAACACAGTTATACTAAAAATAGTAAACTTTACGTGAAAATAACGTTCTCATGACTATTTTGAATGTTAATTGCAAATTTAACAATTTTAACACTTCACACGTGTTGATCAAAGTAGCCTGCGTCTGATGATACCAACTTTACAATTTTACAGGACTTTTAAAATGGTATTTGGGGCAAAATAGTAAAAATTATGTAGATTTTTACTAGCAGTGTTTTCAAAAAGATGCAAATTTCGGCAAAATTTGATAATTGTTTGAAAATATACCACTCAAGATCTAATAAATCTGAAAGTTTTCCGGAGGTATAATTGGTGTTTTTGAGATATCTTGTTTTTAAATATTGATGTTTTTATACATAAGTTATTTTGAAGGAGAAGCAGTTCTTAATTCTTTGTCTGTACAATAACCCTCTAATACAGCGTTTCTCAAACTGTGGGTCACGAACTACAGTGTAGAAAATTGATAATGCTATTATAAAATAAGGAGTAGATGATTTGCATCGGGGTTCCAAGACTCGTTGTTAGGGACAACGAGAAGAAACGGTCGTAGTAGTCGGGAAACATATAGGAACACAGAATTGGCTGTGACGTGGTGATATAAAGTCGCTGTTTCAGAGCGCGAGTAATTAGGTATTGTATTTTAATCTTCTGATCGTAGTTTATTGAATCTTACTTTGGATTCGAGCTAAACCCTACACACAGATGGATCGGGGGCTGATTTTTGGTAGGTCGCGAAGGTTTGGGCGAGATTGTGAAAAATGTCTTAATTTCGCTTTAAAAAATAATATTTTAGTCATTTTATAGATTACAAATTATCTCTAAGAAAATCAACAGAGTTATTTCTATAAATTAGGTTTTCCCTAATTATTTTAAAACTTTTGTATTGTAAATCTTAGTCTTTAGTACACTGCATATCAAAACTATAGAATTCTGGTAAAAATTTGGATTTTCCACAACTCCGGGATAAAATATGTTCAAATTGTTGCTTGCAGGTTGCATTTTCAGTTAAATTAACTCGTCAAGTGCAAAAGTTAGAATTTCAAAAAAAAAACTATTATCTCCATCGAATTAATTGTTTATTTTTGAAAAACTTTGGTAAAATTATACTGAATTTCTATAATCTGCGCTTTTACAGAAATCAGAACAGTACAAGAACTATTTTAATAAAATAGAAGTAAAATAAGTGTTTATGAAGAGAATCTGCTTTGGCGCTGTTCATAAATCACGTAGACCAAAATTTGGCCATCTCAGACACCCCCCTCCCCCCTCGAAGACTTTTGTCCATACAAAAAATTTGAAATGTGTATGGAGCGTAGACTTTGGCCAGAATCCATTTCATGGCATCATCGTTTATCTGGTTTTTGATTTTTGAGCTTAAAACTCTTAAAAAACAGCCGTGACCTTGAATTTTGAGCCGCCATTTAGGATTAAAGTCCGGCAGCTTGGAAATTCTGGTCGCTATTTTTTAGACTCCTGTCTTCTTCTCCATACCAGATACACCCATTCAGTATGGTTTTAGAGCCCAAAACTCAATCAGCCGCCATTTTGAATATTGAGACGCCTTCTTAGATATTCTGGTAGCTGTTTTTGAACTCCGGCTGTCTTCCCCATAAAAAATATACTCATTTTGAACGATTTTAGTCTAAACCTGCATTAAACAGCTGCCATCTTGAAGTTTATGCCTCCATCTTGAATTTTGAGACGCCATCTTGGATATTTTGGTCGCCATCTTGGATATTGTAATCGACATTTTTGGACTCCAGACTTCGTCCCAATACCAGATATACCCATATTGCATGGTTTTAGAGCCTAGAATTCCATTTAACAGAAGTCATTTGAGTTTTGAGCTGCCATCTTGGATTTTAGACCACCATCTTGGATACTCTGTTTGTCAGATTGTCCAGATTTCTTCCCCATATCAAATATGTATACCCATATTGCATGGTTTCAAGTCGTAAGACTCCATTGAACAGCCGCCATCTTGAATTTAGAGACGCGATCTCGGATAGTTTGGTCGCCATCTTGGATACTTAAATCGTCATTTTTGGACTCCAGACATCTTTCCAATAAAAAGAAAATCGTGTTAAGTACTGTTCCTTTAAATTCCACTATGAATTTGCATCTTTCCAATACCAAATATACATATATTGCTTGGTTTTAGAGCCTGAAACTCCATTAGACAGCCGCCATAATGAATGTTGAACCGCCATCTTGGATATTCTGGTCACCATTCTTACACTCTGGATATCTTCACCATACCAAATATACCCATATTGCTAGGTTTCAGATCCTGAAACTTTATTAAAAAGCAGCAATCTTGAATGTTGAACCGTCATCTTGGATTTAAGATCGCCATCTTGGATATTCTGATCGCCATTTTTGAAGTCCAAACTTCTTCCCCATACCAAATATACCCATATTGCATGGTTTTAGAGCCTGAAACTCCATTAAACAGCCGCCAGCTTGAATTTGGAGCCGCCATCTTTAATTTTGGACCGAAATCGTGGAATTTCTGGTCTCCACTCTCCAGTGTTCATTTCCGCATAAAATTCGTAAGGCATGGGACACAAATTACGTAACGCTAAAATCGGCATTTTCAGACTCCCCCCTTCCCCCTTGTAACGCTTTTTGTATGAAAACCAAAATATTTTGTATGGATCGTAACGCTAAGCTGGACTCCCCTCTCTCCCTATAGCGTTACGTTATTTGTGTACGATGCCTAAACCATGCTAAAGGTTACAAAATCACCGCAGTTTGATGTGTCGCATTATGGGGCTTTGTTCAGTTTTATATACGGCTAGTTCCACCGGTGCTGATCCGTATCACTGAAATGGCCATAAGGACTGTATCGGAAATTAACTATAAACATTAAAAATGCTCTATCTCGAAGCACGGTTGGTCTTTTTATTCCGGTTCTTCTATGAAATCTTCAGAATATAGTTAAGTTTGGAACAGCTTGAAGAAATTTGGAAAATGTTTAGTATTATTGAAAATATGGTTCTATGAGTATACCACACAAAATAACAATCTGTACAAACTGCATTTTTTTGAAATTTTTTTAACGTTTCAATCATTTGTAGCGAAGAAAAATTGTACGGGAAAAAATCTGAAAAATAATGATTATTACTAGCAGTTATGTACACATACCATATCACTTAAAACAGACTTATAAAATTCTTATTTTGGATAGAAAAACCTCCAATATTAAGAATACGGTCTATCCCAAAAAACACCAACTTTTTGGTCGAACTTTGACGCTCTGTTTTAAATATCTTCAGAGGTTTTAAAATTCCGTTCTCTGGTAAAACTACCTCTACAATAGATTTAAATACATACCCAATCGAAACAAATGCAAATTTTCAACCTAACGTATTTTTTTTATTTGCGTAATCGTTCTTTGAAGACGCATACAAAAAGAGTTCCTCGAAAAATGACCTTTTTTCATTTTTAAGAATTGCCCTAAACTGCGGAGGGATTTTTTCTTGATAAAAATAATTTTCCTATATCATGAGCATTCTGGAAAAGAATATATTTGCGCAAAAATGAGAGAAAAAATTGAATATTTTCCCACAGTTTTCGCAATTTTAAATTTTTAGGAGGTGTCCAAAATTTTAAAAACATATGTGCAATCTTTGAGATAAAAGTATAAGTTAAATGATTATTTTTTGAAAATCAGAACTGCCATTCTCTATTTAAGAGATTTATATAGTATCTCCAAAAATAAAGTTATGTTTATTTCGAACAGATTATTTTTCAGGCAATTTTGAACGTTTATAGTTAATTTCCGATACAGTCCTTAACTCCGAAACGCTTCGACCGATCCAAACCATCCGAACAGACATTATCTCAATTCGTCGAACTGAGTTATTGGTATATGTGACTTGACCCTCCGAGCCTTTTATTAAGAATTTTCTTTTTGAGCGAACATAAAGCCTTTCAGTACACTTCGGTGTACAAGAAAGACAAAACAATACTTTCGAGCTTATTTGTTTTAGAAAACTAAATTATTTACCTAAACCATTAGATTGAAGGATCTTTTTTGATAGAAAATTTAATCAACTTTCGAATGAGGGTTAAAAAGCTGCGATAAGCTTGACCATTTCCAAGTAATAGCGAGTTTGAGGCAACCAAAGTCAAAAACATGTAAAGTTCAATTACTACGTAACGTTTGAGATTTGACCATATGGGTACACATTTTTTTCATCATTTATGATCCTCTATCACTCCTTAAAAAGTTTGCATTCACCCATCGGGACTCCCTGGAACCAATTCCAGAATACTACCGGTTCTTATATGGATGATCAGGATACCGAAAATGCCGCTGTTTGATGTGTCGCATGAATGAGTTATGTTCAATTTTATATTTGGTCACTTCCGGTGGGACATCCAGAACCGGTTCCGGAACACTACCAGCTCAAATATGGTCTGATACTGTTTTCGTGCTAACCGTTCATCAGGTTATCGAAGATGCCACTGTTTGATGTGTCGCATGCATGGGTTTGGTTCTCTTTTATATTTGGCCACTTCCGACGAGACATCTGGAAACGGTTCCAGAACACTACCGGTTCAGATATGGTCTGAGACTATTTTCCTGCTTACCGTTCATCAGGTTATCGAAAATGCCGCTGTTTGGTGTGTCCCATGCATGGGTTTGGTTCTCATTTATATTTGGCCACATCCGGCGGGATATCCGGAACCGGTTCCGGAACACTACCGGTTCTGATATGGTCTGAGACTATTTTCCTGCTAACCGTTCACCAGATTATCGAAAATGCCGTGGTTTGATGTGTCGCATGCATGGGTTTGGTTCTCTTTTATATTTGGCTACTTCCGGCGGGACATACGGAACCGGTTCCGGGACACTACCGGTTCAAATATGGTCTGAGACTATTTTCCTGCTTACCGTTCATCAGAAGATCGAAAATGCAATGGTTTGATATGTCGCATGCATGGGTTTGTCTGGTCCCTCCCAGGGGTACCGGTCCGGAACACCTAAATGACCATAACTTCGGAACGGCTGGACCGATCCGAACCATTTTCAATAGGAAACAATGGGACTATATGCCGGGTCGGATACACCATCGGTCATTAAAATCGGTTGAGGTTTACTGCCAAAAAGTGACGTGAGTTTTTTGTACACATACATACACACATACATACACACACAGACATCACCTCAATTCGTCGAGCTGAGTCGATTGGTATATGTGACTCGACCTTCCGGGCCTTCTATCAAAAAGTCATTATTGGAGTGAACATATAGCCGTCCAGTACACTTAGTGTACGAGAAAGGCAAAAAACTTACGAATGAAGTAAGTTTATCGAAACCTATGAAAACGATCAAATGTATGTACTCAAAAAGATGGTCCAAATTATCTAAAATGACGTATTTTATCAAAATACGTGCTGGTGGGTCGCAACTATCAAAAGTGGGTCGCAAGCTGAAAAAGTTTGAGAACCCCTGTTCTAGGCCATTCATGCTATTCTAGAATGATGGATTTCAAGATCTGCTTTTGCTAGCTGTAGCCATGTCATCAATTTATGTTGGGTTATGTTGTACCTTTACATATTCTTCGTAATTCTTAACTTTCATATTTGAACGGCACTCAAATATACAACAATACATATTGAAGTTTGAATCGCTATAATGTATAATGTTCGAATCGCAAAGGACACTCACGGAATATAATCTACGCTACTGTTATAGCCTCAGATATTTTGGAATATTCACTTTCTGAACCATCCAAATACATTCAATTAGATTCAAAGATTCTGTGGAGAACTGACACTGAGGAATATTACAAGTGGTAGTCGAAATACTCGTATCTGTCAAAGGATAAGCAACATAGGGCGGAATTAAAAGATACTATACTGATTACACTCATTTGCAGAGGGTATTCTGCTTAAAGGGTTCGAAAAGTCGGTACAAGATCAAAGATTAGTAACAGTAAAAATAATATAGGCTAGTATATAACTATTGAAAGAAA
This sequence comes from Aedes albopictus, assembly GCF_035046485.1. Lineage (NCBI taxonomy): Eukaryota > Metazoa > Arthropoda > Insecta > Diptera > Culicidae > Aedes > Aedes albopictus. Next base: position 517,820,092 of record NC_085137.1, on the reverse strand, counting down.
GATTTTCTTCAAAATGATAAACAGTTTATGTACCGATTTGAACTAAACAAAAAAAATGATTGACAGCCCGTAGCATTGGCGTAGCTAGGGGGGGTTCCAGGGGTGCCTGGCCCCCCCTAGAATAAATTTGGCACCCCCTAGAATTTTTCCGTTAACAATCACCTAAAATTACAAACTTCGCACGATAAATCAACCATGTGTTAATGGCGCATTTGAACAAAACCCGAGCTACTTATACCCGGGATTACTGTGGATACTTACTGTGAGAACTATCAACAGACTTATATTCGTCAAATTAAGCACCAAAGTGATGCTTTTTTATACTAGCTTATTATTTTGTTTAGAACAACGATAAGTTAAACATTATCTTTTGGAAAAATAAAGTGTGGTGTATGACCAAAAATAACATTTTAATTTTAAACAATCAAACAATACAGTAATGATTACGGGTTAATTACAACACTAATGCGTACGGGTGTTACGCAATTTTTTTTCTTTATTATAGAGGTTTTCAGCCCTAGGCTGGTTCATCTCTTAACAGTTACGCAAATTGATCAAGGCAGGTAACAGAAAATTATTAACAGATTAGCAATTTGGGCTAATCTGGTAAATGTACAGTTTATTTGGATCGATCTGGTGCTATTTACAGGGGAATCTTCTTTAACAACTCATTCGGTTTTTCCACCAGTAACAAATTTATAAATTTTGTCGACAATTCATTTGGGATTCGGTTATTCCTGAATTGCTTTGTGAATTTCTGAAGTAATGTTTTTGAAAATTGTTGTTCACAGGCCCGGATTAAGGATTGCGGGGGCCCGGGGCCCAAGCGGATGTGGAGGCCCCTTGGAGAGATAAGCAAAAAATTTTTTCTTTGTTTTCGAACAGTAACTTGAGCAATATGAAAAATAAAGTTAATGTTAGAAACCAAAAAAGGGTTTTTAGTGGGGGCCCCTAAAGTGTGGGGGCCAGAGCCCTGGCCCCCCGGCCCCCCTTAGATCCGGCCCTGGTTTGTTCAACTTCTTTGGGATATTTTGCGAAAATATATAAGGAAATGTTTTTTGAAATTCCTTTGTAATTCTTTCAGGTTCAGTTTCTGAAATGAGCTGTGGTGATTTAGTCTAGATATGCCGAAATGACATTTTCTGCACTGGTCTATGTATCCTTTGTTTGTCATTATTATACAGATTTTCAGCCCCATGCTGGTGCATCTCTTTAACACTAAAAGGATACCTTCATGGCCTTAGTTTCATCACCTCGCTGAGTGTGTTCCATCAAAGACGAGCTCTGAAAGGCACCTGGGGTCCAATGGACCCCAGGTATCCCTTTTAGGGTTAATGATTTTCCCAACAATTCATTCTGGAATTCCTCCTGATATTTCTTCTGTGAGTCTTCCAAAAGTTTTTTTTTTTCTCCCTGCAGTTCCTTTCTATCGGTGATCTTTCTTCTGGTAAAAAGGCATTATAAGGTCTTCAACCAGAAGTTGTACAGACTGAACGATTGCCCAGAGGTACAGTGGAGAATTTTCCATCTGACGAAAAGTTCACACCGACTGACGCCTCTAACTGCATGGCCACAAAGCCACATTATTCCAGGAAACACTTGAGTGATTATGAGGGATCCATTCTAGGATTTATCCAGATATTTCTTCTTAGACCTAAGTGTTCCCTCTGGGACCCATGTGTTTATTCTTGAAGTTTTGTTTTGCATTTGGAGATCAGGTTTAAATATTTCCAGTAGCTCCTTTTGACATTCGTGCTGGATTTTTTTTCTGGGATTTCTGAGGATAATTCTCCTGGGATTTCTCTAAACTCTGAGATTACTGAAGAAGGTCCTTCTGTAAGTCACCCATATGTTTTGTTTGGGCTACCTACTGAAAGTACTTTTCTCTGGAGGAATTAATTTCTCAAGGAGATTTTTTTGGTCTTTCTACTTATTCTTCTTCGGGGACTTCTCATGAAATTTCTTTTGGAATTCCTCCAGAAGATATTTTGTATGGGTGAACATTATGAGATTTCAAAAATAATTTCTTGAGAAATACCAGAAGGCACTACTGCAGGAAATTGATAACGATTTCCAGTGCATCAAAATTCAACCATCGCGCAACAATAATGACAATGTCACAACCTGTATTTGTTGCGACAAAACAACCCATGCAACATAAGTTTGTCCCAACTTGAAAATAATGGGATTAACATCGTACACCACGAGTTTACAGATTTTTAAGCCTTGCATTGCGATTTTCGAACGGTAACTTCGAGTCGGTAAACACTGCAACTCTGGTGAAGCTCTATTATCAAACAGTTTCGACTTTAGGTTAGTAATAATTGATTATTCACGAGTTGAAAAGTACGCAAAACATTCAGCTTCCGTTTTGTCTGTAACAAATAATTTCGAGATCATGTCATTATCTGTCACCAGTAGGGATAATGACTAATCGTCGCCCCTTCTTTGTTGCTTGTTTTGTGTCTCTTTTGTCTGACAATTCTCTTCACTGACGATTTCCAATAGAATTTTCAGAGAGACCTTTTTTGTTGTTATTTCTTTGTAATTTTAACCAAAGTTTATTGCGGAAAGAACTTCTTGAGGGAGGAGTAATCCCTGAAGTTTTTTCTGAGATCTTCTACGGTTTTTTTCTGCGATTCATCCAGAAGATCCTTTTTAGACTCCTTAAATATTTCTTTCCAGGATCTCTCCTGGACTTTCTTCAATTTTCAATTTTTGCAAATGTGAAGCGGACCTGGTGTGATGGTTAGAATACTTGACTACCACGCCAAGGACTTCTGATCAAATCCCACTCCCGACAAACTCACAAAATGTGGGTTCTTCCTTCGGAAGGGAAGTAAAGCGTGGGTCCCGAGATGAACTAGCCTAGGGCTAAAAATCTCGGTAATACATAAAAAAAAGTTGGTTCAAAATTGTTTTAGGTGGAAATTCTTTTTCATTCGCAATTTTGTGAGTTTTGGTTTTTGATTTTCTTTTTCTAAACATCCCTTTCATATTTTTCCTGATAGCCCATTTGGAATAATAATTTTTGAGTCAAATATATTGTGAGATTTTTTAATTGTTGAAATATTTTTATTTTAATATTTTTTCATGGAAAATCTTATTTTCCGTGTAACTTTGAGGAAAACAGTTTTAGAGTGTATTCAACTCCACCAAACTCTTTTGCTATGAAAGCATTGTTCGAGAAAAACAAAATATGTTTATATTTATAATATGATATGAATATGATTCATTACAAATAAACAATGCCATCTGAAAGATGAACAAAACATTATTTCTTCTATGTTTGTTTATATTTAAAAACGCTAGACACCAAAAACTATTTTGTGATGTGCAGAACAGTCCCAAATACCAGCAAAAACATATAAGTATTGGTACGCTTGTGGAATATATAAGATAGAATTGTTATATCAAAACATTGATTTTTTACTAAATTCTACATATAAAAATGAGTTTTTGGAGTATTAAGTGCAAAAAACAATAAATTTGACTATCAAAACTCATTATCTTTGTAATAATAAATGCTTAACGGTACATCAACATATGATTACATGCTATTCATGGTTAGTTTTCTTTTTTGAGTAGTTTTTTAATGTTTTATTAACAAGTTTTGAACAACACATATTTATCTACATGAAATTACAAGGGCATTGCATACTTTTAGGCGTTTATCAATGTATGGAGATTAATATCCCAATTTACAAAATTGCTTCCATTTCATAAAAACACGCTTCGCTAAGAGATTCAAGTTTAGATTTGGAATCTACTATGATGAATCTATCGAGAATAAGAGTCCATTCATTGAAAAAATAGTTTTAACGAAGTCGTATAGCAGATTGTTTGAAGGGGTTAATAAATGACAAAAATATCAACAATTTTTATTTTTTGTCCAAAAAGTTGTATATAAACTAGATTTTTATGAAAATTCGTCTAAGATGAACTTTCATATGTATAGAATTGATTTACGTTTACTTTTTTCTTAACTGGTTGAAGAAATCATAGTTATAAGATAAATTACACAATGCCTTCCGCGCTATCAAAGTTACCCGCATTATCAAAGATACCCAGTTTTACGGTACCTGATATCCCGCCTTAAGGTAGGGTTGGGTATTAGAGGTTTAAAACATGTATGGAAGGTGTTGTTTCTAAGTCCTTAGGAAAATAATATTTAACCTTGTACTTTAACCAATGCTTTTTAACTGCAAGTCCGGTAAGTGCAACAAATTTGCAGTTATCGCACCGCTATCCGTCAAAACGGTGCGCCCAGTTAGTCCAAATGAACGGTTGAATGAATTTTGCGTTCATTTAACGTCAATTGATTGGTTGTTGACGCCTGTCTGACGTTGCAGTTATCGAATTTTGTTCGCTAAATGAAACGTAAACATGTTGCAGTTATTGAACGTCTACTGTAGTTCTTTTTTACAGTCAAGAAAAATAGTTGTGCTAAAAAGCATGATACCTCTCCCATTCGCACCCTCGAGGGAGATCTTCGTTTTTGATAGTTGCCAAAAAACGTGGCTTTTCTTCGTTCAACGTTATATCTTCACCATACCAAATATACCCATATTGCTTGGTTTCAGATCCTGAAACTTTATTAACCCTCAAAGCCCCAGGACAAACTTCTTTTTTTTAATCGTCTGATACTCAGGATCTGTAAAATATAAAAATAAGCGGTTTTCGCTATGATCGATGGGAAGAGTTGTACTTCATGTAAGAGTAGTTGTCAAACCGGAAGTCCATGTTTGAACCTGTTTTTGCACCGGAAATAAGTGTTCCCTGGGGAAGTGTTTTGGCGAGTCGTCTATGAATCTGGTATTTTATAATAATTCTGAAATCTTTACCAACTTGAAATGGTAGGCCAACGCAAGAACACAATGCTGAGGCTGGTTTCTGGCATGAGATGCATTTGAAAATTGGTCCCAGGAGTGTACTTCCGGTAGGATTCCCTAAGACCCAATTTCGTGATCATAATCATTTTGCACCTGAATGATGATTTTAGAAGTTTGGTGTCTATGAAGAATTTGTTTCGTATATTTGAGCCCTTCTTTTAAAAGTATAACTCATGTGATTAATCCACCTATAATTCAAACACGAGTCATACTTTTAGTCAGGGATGGGAACACTCACTTGCGAAGAGTTACACTCACTTGCTGTTTTCTCAGCTCAGAAGCGTGCTATCAAGAAACGATGTATAGACGACTTTTGGCTTGTGGTTTTGTCTAAAAGTTTGTCGAATAGAGTACGGGTCGCAAACCTATACCTAAGTCGTGACAGAGTTGCGAAAGCGACTCTCCACGAGGTGAGTGTAATTTACATTCACCTCGTGGAGAGTTGCCTTCGCAGCTCCCTCACCCCTTCGATATGTGTGTGCGACCCATACTTTGTTCGGCAAACTTTTAGACAAAACCACAAGCCAAAAGTCGTCCATACATCGTTTCTTGATAGCACGCTTCTGAGCCGAGAAAACAGCAAGTGAGTGTAACTCTTCGCAAGTGAGTGTTCCCATCCCTGACTAAAAGTATGACTCGTGTTTGAATTATAGGTGGATTAATCACATGAGTTATACTTTTAAAAGAAGGGCTCAAATATACGAAACAAATTCTTCATAGACACCAAACTTCTAAAATCATCATTCAGGTGCAAAATGATTATGATCACGAAATTGGGTCTTAGGGAATCCTACCGGAAGTACACTCCTGGGACCAATTTTCAAATGCATCTCATGCCAGAAACCAGCCTCAGCATTGTGTTCTTGCGTTGGCCTACCATTTCAAGTTGGTAAAGATTTCAGAATTATTATAAAATACCAGATTCATAGACGACTCGCCAAAACACTTCCCCAGGGAACACTTATTTCCGGTGCAAAAACAGGTTCAAACATGGACTTCCGGTTTGACAACTACTCTTACATGAAGTACAACTCTTCCCATCGATCATAGCGAAAACCGCTTATTTTTATATTTTACAGATCCTGAGTATCAGACGATTAAAAAAAAGAAGTTTGTCCTGGGGCTTTGAGGGTTAATAAAGTTTCAGGATCTGAAACCAAGCAATATGGGTATATTTGGTATGGTGAAGATATAACGTTGAACGAAGAAAAGCCACGTTTTTTGGCAACTATCAAAAACGAAGATCTCCCTCGAGGGTGCGAATGGGAGAGGTATCATGCTTTTTAGCACAACTATTTTTCTTGACTGTAAAAAAGAACTACAGTAGACGTTCAATAACTGCAACATGTTTACGTTTCATTTAGCGAACAAAATTCGATAACTGCAACGTCAGACAGGCGTCAACAACCAATCAATTGACGTTAAATGAACGCAAAATTCATTCAACCGTTCATTTGGACTAACTGGGCGCACCGTTTTGACGGATAGCGGTGCGATAACTGCAAATTTCTGCAAATTTGTTGCACTTACCGGACTTGCAGTTAAAAAGCATTGGTTAAAGTACAAGGTTAAATATTATTTTCCTAAGGACTTAGAAACAACACCTTCCATACATGTTTTAAACCTCTAATACCCAACCCTACCTTAAGGCGGGATATCAGGTACCGTAAAACTGGGTATCTTTGATAATGCGGGTAACTTTGATAGCGCGGAAGGCATTGTGTAATTTATCTTATAACTATGATTTCTTCAACCAGTTAAGAAAAAAGTAAACGTAAATCAATTCTATACATATGAAAGTTCATCTTAGACGAATTTTCATAAAAATCTAGTTTATATACAACTTTTTGGACAAAAAATAAAAATTGTTGATATTTTTGTCATTTATTAACCCCTTCAAACAATCTGCTATACGACTTCGTTAAAACTATTTTTTCAATGAATGGACTCTTATTCTCGATAGATTCATCATAGTAGATTCCAAATCTAAACTTGAATCTCTTAGCGAAGCGTGTTTTTATGAAATGGAAGCAATTTTGTAAATTGGGATATTAATCTCCATACATTGATAAACGCCTAAAAGTATGCAATGCCCTTGTAATTTCATGTAGATAAATATGTGTTGTTCAAAACTTGTTAATAAAACATTAAAAAACTACTCAAAAAAGAAAACTAACCATGAATAGCATGTAATCATATGTTGATGTACCGTTAAGCATTTATTATTACAAAGATAATGAGTTTTGATAGTCAAATTTATTGTTTTTTGCACTTAATACTCCAAAAACTCATTTTTATATGTAGAATTTAGTAAAAAATCAATGTTTTGATATAACAATTCTATCTTATATATTCCACAAGCGTACCAATACTTATATGTTTTTGCTGGTATTTGGGACTGTTCTGCACATCACAAAATAGTTTTTGGTGTCTAGCGTTTTTAAATATAAACAAACATAGAAGAAATAATGTTTTGTTCATCTTTCAGATGGCATTGTTTATTTGTAATGAATCATATTCATATCATATTATAAATATAAACATATTTTGTTTTTCTCGAACAATGCTTTCATAGCAAAAGAGTTTGGTGGAGTTGAATACACTCTAAAACTGTTTTCCTCAAAGTTACACGGAAAATAAGATTTTCCATGAAAAAATATTAAAATAAAAATATTTCAACAATTAAAAAATCTCACAATATATTTGACTCAAAAATTATTATTCCAAATGGGCTATCAGGAAAAATATGAAAGGGATGTTTAGAAAAAGAAAATCAAAAACCAAAACTCACAAAATTGCGAATGAAAAAGAATTTCCACCTAAAACAATTTTGAACCAACTTTTTTTTATGTATTACCGAGATTTTTAGCCCTAGGCTAGTTCATCTCGGGACCCACGCTTTACTTCCCTTCCGAAGGAAGAACCCACATTTTGTGAGTTTGTCGGGAGTGGGATTTGATCAGAAGTCCTTGGCGTGGTAGTCAAGTATTCTAACCATCACACCAGGTCCGCTTCACATTTGCAAAAATTGAAAATTGAAGAAAGTCCAGGAGAGATCCTGGAAAGAAATATTTAAGGAGTCTAAAAAGGATCTTCTGGATGAATCGCAGAAAAAAACCGTAGAAGATCTCAGAAAAAACTTCAGGGATTACTCCTCCCTCAAGAAGTTCTTTCCGCAATAAACTTTGGTTAAAATTACAAAGAAATAACAACAAAAAAGGTCTCTCTGAAAATTCTATTGGAAATCGTCAGTGAAGAGAATTGTCAGACAAAAGAGACACAAAACAAGCAACAAAGAAGGGGCGACGATTAGTCATTATCCCTACTGGTGACAGATAATGACATGATCTCGAAATTATTTGTTACAGACAAAACGGAAGCTGAATGTTTTGCGTACTTTTCAACTCGTGAATAATCAATTATTACTAACCTAAAGTCGAAACTGTTTGATAATAGAGCTTCACCAGAGTTGCAGTGTTTACCGACTCGAAGTTACCGTTCGAAAATCGCAATGCAAGGCTTAAAAATCTGTAAACTCGTGGTGTACGATGTTAATCCCATTATTTTCAAGTTGGGACAAACTTATGTTGCATGGGTTGTTTTGTCGCAACAAATACAGGTTGTGACATTGTCATTATTGTTGCGCGATGGTTGAATTTTGATGCACTGGAAATCGTTATCAATTTCCTGCAGTAGTGCCTTCTGGTATTTCTCAAGAAATTATTTTTGAAATCTCATAATGTTCACCCATACGAAATATCTTCTGGAGGAATTCCAAAAGAAATTTCATGAGAAGTCCCCGAAGAAGAATAAGTAGAAAGACCAAAAAAATCTCCTTGAGAAATTAATTCCTCCAGAGAAAAGTACTTTCAGTAGGTAGCCCAAACAAAACATATGGGTGACTTACAGAAGGACCTTCTTCAGTAATCTCAGAGTTTAGAGAAATCCCAGGAGAATTATCCTCAGAAATCCCAGAAAAAAAATCCAGCACGAATGTCAAAAGGAGCTACTGGAAATATTTAAACCTGATCTCCAAATGCAAAACAAAACTTCAAGAATAAACACATGGGTCCCAGAGGGAACACTTAGGTCTAAGAAGAAATATCTGGATAAATCCTAGAATGGATCCCTCATAATCACTCAAGTGTTTCCTGGAATAATGTGGCTTTGTGGCCATGCAGTTAGAGGCGTCAGTCGGTGTGAACTTTTCGTCAGATGGAAAATTCTCCACTGTACCTCTGGGCAATCGTTCAGTCTGTACAACTTCTGGTTGAAGACCTTATAATGCCTTTTTACCAGAAGAAAGATCACCGATAGAAAGGAACTGCAGGGAGAAAAAAAAAAACTTTTGGAAGACTCACAGAAGAAATATCAGGAGGAATTCCAGAATGAATTGTTGGGAAAATCATTAACCCTAAAAGGGATACCTGGGGTCCATTGGACCCCAGGTGCCTTTCAGAGCTCGTCTTTGATGGAACACACTCAGCGAGGTGATGAAACTAAGGCCATGAAGGTATCCCTTTTAGTGTTAAAGAGATGCACCAGCATGGGGCTGAAAATCTGTATAATAATGACAAACAAAGGATACATAGACCAGTGCAGAAAATGTCATTTCGGCATATCTAGACTAAATCACCCACAGCTCATTTCAGAAACTGAACCTGAAAGAATTACAAAGGAATTTCAAAAAACATTTCCTTATATATTTTCGCAAAATATCCCAAAGAAGTTGAACAACCAGGGCCGGATCTAAGGGGGGCCGGGGGGCCAGGGCTCTGGGCCCCCACACTTTAGGGGCCCCCACAAAACCCTTTTTTGGTTTCTAACATTAACTTTATTTTTCATATTGCTCAAGTTACTGTTCGAAAACAAAGAAAAAATTTTTTGCTTATCTCTCCAAGGGGCCTCCACATCCGCTTGGGCCCCGGGCCCCCGCAATCCTTAATCCGGGCCTGTGAACAACAATTTTCAAAAACATTACTTCAGAAATTCACAAAGCAATTCAGGAATAACCGAATCCCAAATGAATTGTCGACAAAATTTATAAATTTGTTACTGGTGGAAAAACCGAATGAGTTGTTAAAGAAGATTCCCCTGTAAATAGCACCAGATCGATCCAAATAAACTGTACATTTACCAGATTAGCCCAAATTGCTAATCTGTTAATAATTTTCTGTTACCTGCCTTGATCAATTTGCGTAACTGTTAAGAGATGAACCAGCCTAGGGCTGAAAACCTCTATAATAAAGAAAAAAAATTGCGTAACACCCGTACGCATTAGTGTTGTAATTAACCCGTAATCATTACTGTATTGTTTGATTGTTTAAAATTAAAATGTTATTTTTGGTCATACACCACACTTTATTTTTCCAAAAGATAATGTTTAACTTATCGTTGTTCTAAACAAAATAATAAGCTAGTATAAAAAAGCATCACTTTGGTGCTTAATTTGACGAATATAAGTCTGTTGATAGTTCTCACAGTAAGTATCCACAGTAATCCCGGGTATAAGTAGCTCGGGTTTTGTTCAAATGCGCCATTAACACATGGTTGATTTATCGTGCGAAGTTTGTAATTTTAGGTGATTGTTAACGGAAAAATTCTAGGGGGTGCCAAATTTATTCTAGGGGGGGCCAGGCACCCCTGGAACCCCCCCTAGCTACGCCAATGCTACGGGCTGTCAATCATTTTTTTTGTTTAGTTCAAATCGGTACATAAACTGTTTATCATTTTGAAGAAAATCTTTCTTTCAATAGTTATATACTAGCCTATATTATTTTTACTGTTACTAATCTTTGATCTTGTACCGACTTTTCGAACCCTTTAAGCAGAATACCCTCTGCAAATGAGTGTAATCAGTATAGTATCTTTTAATTCCGCCCTATGTTGCTTATCCTTTGACAGATACGAGTATTTCGACTACCACTTGTAATATTCCTCAGTGTCAGTTCTCCACAGAATCTTTGAATCTAATTGAATGTATTTGGATGGTTCAGAAAGTGAATATTCCAAAATATCTGAGGCTATAACAGTAGCGTAGATTATATTCCGTGAGTGTCCTTTGCGATTCGAACATTATACATTATAGCGATTCAAACTTCAATATGTATTGTTGTATATTTGAGTGCCGTTCAAATATGAAAGTTAAGAATTACGAAGAATATGTAAAGGTACAACATAACCCAACATAAATTGATGACATGGCTACAGCTAGCAAAAGCAGATCTTGAAATCCATCATTCTAGAATAGCATGAATGGCCTAGAACAGGGGTTCTCAAACTTTTTCAGCTTGCGACCCACTTTTGATAGTTGCGACCCACCAGCACGTATTTTGATAAAATACGTCATTTTAGATAATTTGGACCATCTTTTTGAGTACATACATTTGATCGTTTTCATAGGTTTCGATAAACTTACTTCATTCGTAAGTTTTTTGCCTTTCTCGTACACTAAGTGTACTGGACGGCTATATGTTCACTCCAATAATGACTTTTTGATAGAAGGCCCGGAAGGTCGAGTCACATATACCAATCGACTCAGCTCGACGAATTGAGGTGATGTCTGTGTGTGTATGTATGTGTGTATGTATGTGTACAAAAAACTCACGTCACTTTTTGGCAGTAAACCTCAACCGATTTTAATGACCGATGGTGTATCCGACCCGGCATATAGTCCCATTGTTTCCTATTGAAAATGGTTCGGATCGGTCCAGCCGTTCCGAAGTTATGGTCATTTAGGTGTTCCGGACCGGTACCCCTGGGAGGGACCAGACAAACCCATGCATGCGACATATCAAACCATTGCATTTTCGATCTTCTGATGAACGGTAAGCAGGAAAATAGTCTCAGACCATATTTGAACCGGTAGTGTCCCGGAACCGGTTCCGTATGTCCCGCCGGAAGTAGCCAAATATAAAAGAGAACCAAACCCATGCATGCGACACATCAAACCACGGCATTTTCGATAATCTGGTGAACGGTTAGCAGGAAAATAGTCTCAGACCATATCAGAACCGGTAGTGTTCCGGAACCGGTTCCGGATATCCCGCCGGATGTGGCCAAATATAAATGAGAACCAAACCCATGCATGGGACACACCAAACAGCGGCATTTTCGATAACCTGATGAACGGTAAGCAGGAAAATAGTCTCAGACCATATCTGAACCGGTAGTGTTCTGGAACCGTTTCCAGATGTCTCGTCGGAAGTGGCCAAATATAAAAGAGAACCAAACCCATGCATGCGACACATCAAACAGTGGCATCTTCGATAACCTGATGAACGGTTAGCACGAAAACAGTATCAGACCATATTTGAGCTGGTAGTGTTCCGGAACCGGTTCTGGATGTCCCACCGGAAGTGACCAAATATAAAATTGAACATAACTCATTCATGCGACACATCAAACAGCGGCATTTTCGGTATCCTGATCATCCATATAAGAACCGGTAGTATTCTGGAATTGGTTCCAGGGAGTCCCGATGGGTGAATGCAAACTTTTTAAGGAGTGATAGAGGATCATAAATGATGAAAAAAATGTGTACCCATATGGTCAAATCTCAAACGTTACGTAGTAATTGAACTTTACATGTTTTTGACTTTGGTTGCCTCAAACTCGCTATTACTTGGAAATGGTCAAGCTTATCGCAGCTTTTTAACCCTCATTCGAAAGTTGATTAAATTTTCTATCAAAAAAGATCCTTCAATCTAATGGTTTAGGTAAATAATTTAGTTTTCTAAAACAAATAAGCTCGAAAGTATTGTTTTGTCTTTCTTGTACACCGAAGTGTACTGAAAGGCTTTATGTTCGCTCAAAAAGAAAATTCTTAATAAAAGGCTCGGAGGGTCAAGTCACATATACCAATAACTCAGTTCGACGAATTGAGATAATGTCTGTTCGGATGGTTTGGATCGGTCGAAGCGTTTCGGAGTTAAGGACTGTATCGGAAATTAACTATAAACGTTCAAAATTGCCTGAAAAATAATCTGTTCGAAATAAACATAACTTTATTTTTGGAGATACTATATAAATCTCTTAAATAGAGAATGGCAGTTCTGATTTTCAAAAAATAATCATTTAACTTATACTTTTATCTCAAAGATTGCACATATGTTTTTAAAATTTTGGACACCTCCTAAAAATTTAAAATTGCGAAAACTGTGGGAAAATATTCAATTTTTTCTCTCATTTTTGCGCAAATATATTCTTTTCCAGAATGCTCATGATATAGGAAAATTATTTTTATCAAGAAAAAATCCCTCCGCAGTTTAGGGCAATTCTTAAAAATGAAAAAAGGTCATTTTTCGAGGAACTCTTTTTGTATGCGTCTTCAAAGAACGATTACGCAAATAAAAAAAATACGTTAGACAAAACCACAAGCCAAAAGTCGTCCATACATCGTTTCTTGATAGCACGCTTCTGAGCCGAGAAAACAGCAAGTGAGTGTAACTCTTCGCAAGTGAGTGTTCCCATCCCTGCTTTTAGTCAATGAATTATTACTAGACCATTGCATACTTTTAGGCGTTTACCGGTTTCTGTCCCAATTTACAAAATTGATTCCAATTTGTAAAAGCACGCTTCGCTAAGAAATTTAAGGCCTGATTTAGATTCCACCTTGATTGATCTACCGAGAATTAAAAGCGAATTATTGAAATAGTAGCCTAAAGGTAGCTGTAGAACATATCGCCAAACATAGCACCAGAGAACACTCATTTCCGGTGCAAAATCAGGTTCAAGCATGGACTTCCGGTTTGACAACTACCCTTGCATGAAGTACAACTCTTCCCATCGATCATAGTGAAACCGCTTATTTTTATATTTTACAGATCCTGAGTATCAGCTGATTAAAAATAAAAAGTTTGTCCTGGGGCTCTGAGGGTTAAAGAGCAGCCATCTTGAATGTTGAACCGCCATCTTGGATTTAAGATCGCCATCTTGGATATTCTGATCGCCATTTTTGAAGTCCAAACTTCTTCCCCATACTAAATATACCCATATTGCATGGTTTTAGAGCCTGAAACTCCATTAAACAGCCGCCAGCTTGAATTTGGAGCCGCCATCTTTAATTTTGGCCCGAAATCGTGGAATTTCTGGTCTCCACTCTCCAGTGTTCATTTCCGCATAAAATTCGTAAGGCATGGGACACAAATTACGTAACGCTAAAATCGTCATTTTCAGACTCCCCCCCCTCCCCCCTTGTAACGATTTTTGTATGGAAACCAAAATATTTTGTATGGATCGTAACGCTAAGCTGGACTCCCCCCTCCCCCTATAGCGTTACGTAATTTGTGTACGAACCTAAACCATGCTAAAGGTTACAAAATCACCGCAGTTTGATGTGTCGCATTATGGGGCTTTGTTCAGTTTTATACACGGCCAGTTCCACCGGTGCTGGTCCGTATCACTGAAATGGCCATAACTCCGAAACGCTTCGACCGATCCAAACCATCCGATCAGACATTATCTCAATTCGTCGAACTGAGTTATTGGTATATGTGACTTGACCCTCCGAGCCTTTCATTAAGAATTTTCTTTTTGAACGAACATAAAGCCTTTCAGTACACTTCGGTGTACAAGTAAGGCAAAACAATACTTTCGAGCTTATTTGTTTTAGAAAACTAAGTTATTTACCTAAACCATTAGATTGAAAGATCTTTTTTGATAGAAAATTTAATCAACTTTCGAATGAGGGTTAAAAAGCTGCGATAAGCTTGACCATTTCCAAGTAATAGCGAGTTTGAGGCAACCAAAGTCAAAAACATGTAAAGTTCAATTACTACGTAACGTTTGAGATTTGACCATATGGGTACACATTTTTTTCATCATTTATGATCCTCTATCACTCCTTAAAAAGTTTGCATTCACCCATCGGGACTCTCTGGAACCAATTCCAGAATACTACCGGTTCTTATATAGATGATCAGGATACCGAAAATGCCGCTGTTTGATGTGTCGCATGAATGAGTTATGTTCAATTTTATATTTGGACACTTCCGGTGGGACATCCAGAACCGGTTCCGGAACACTACCAGCTCAAATATGGTCTGATACTGTTTTTGTGCTAACCGTTCATCAGTTTATCGAAAATGCCACTGTTTGATGTGTCGCATGCATGGGTTTGGTTCTCGTTTATATTTGGCCACATCCGGCGGGACATCCGGAACCGGTTCCGGAACACTACCGGTTCTGATATGGTCTGAGACTATTTTCCTGCTAACCGTTCATCAGATTATCGAAAATGCCGTGGTTTGATGTGTCGCATGCATGGGTTTGGTTCTCTTTTATATTTGGCTACTTCCGGCGGGACATACGGAACCGGTTCCGGGACACTAACGGTTCAAATATGGTCTGAGACTATTTTCCTGCTTACCGTTCATCAGAAGATCGAAAATGCCATGGTTTGATATGTCGCATGCATGGGTTTGTCTGGTCCCTCCCAGGGGTACCGGTCCGGAACACCTAAATGACCATAACTTCGGAACGGCTGGACCGATCCGACCCATTTTCAATAGGAAACAATGGGACTATATGCCGGGTCGAATACACCGTCGGTCATTAAAATCGGTTGAGGTTTACTGCCAAAAAGTGACGTGAGTTTTTTGTACACATACATACACACATACATACACACACAGACATCACCTCAATTCGTCGAGCTGAGTCGATTGGTATATGTGACTCGACCTTCCAGGCCTTCTATCAAAAAGTCATTATTGGAGTGAACATATAGCCTTCCAGTACACTTAGTGTACGAGAAAGGCAAAAAAATACGAATGAAGTGGCTAAAGTCTACGATCCATACAAATTTTGAAAATTTTGTATGAAAAAAAGTTTACGAGGGGGAGGGGGATCTGAGATGACCAAAAATCTGTCTACGTAGTTTATGGACAGCGCCTTGGGACCAAGAGGCATCTTCAGTGTGTGAGTATTGAAGATCATCTGTTTTAGACGACAATGGCGCCTGCTACGTCAGCTTGCCAGTCAATGTGGGTGACATGTTGGGGGGCCATGCGCCTGCACAAGATCATGCGAATGTCGGAGTGTTGTTGGAAAAGAGGTTCACGCATTGGTGCGTGGAAGCCAGGCGTGTGAAGATTACTGTGAAGTTCGTTTGGTTGCATAACCTAGTTCTAAAGATAACTATGAACATACTTTTATACATGTGTTGTATACATTAGCGTGGATCATCGGAACTGTTTTCTCCGATCAAAGCTTTTTTGGTTCCATTTTGGGTCCTGAGTAAATGTGCAAAATTTGAGCACGACCGGTTGCGTCTACACTTTGCTCTTTTGATATTTTTTTAATCTATATTAACGAGATTTTTTGCCCTTGGCTAGTTCACCTACGCTTCACTTCCCTTCTGAAGGAAGAACTCTCATTTTGTGAGTTTGTCGGGAGTGGGATTCGATCCCAGGTCCTCCGCGTGATAGTCACTTGCTTTGACCATCACACCAGATCCGTTCCACGCAATTGAAATTTGTATGGGATTTTGTATGGGGAAACATATTTTCTTCATTTCTGTCATAAGTTAAAAAAGTTTGTCTGAAAATGTTTAACCAGTAATGTAAAATAATAGGATGTTATGAAAAACTGCTTGTAAAAAAAGTATATTTAACAAACCGCATGCATATGTTTAAGTTTTAACATGTAAAGGAATAACAATAGCAACAAAACATTGAATACAAAACTGTGACAAACCAACTATTCGATAAACTGTAAACCGTGAGAAAGTAACTAGATAGAGTAGTTGGTCTTGTAACTCCGCCTCGACGAAGGCTAACATCATCGAACAGTGAAATATGCATGGCGAGGCGTAGGAAGTACTTACATTTATTTACATTTGATTAATCCCAATGTAAACTTAGCTGGTAATGTATTGATTTTGTTAAGTTGCAAAACCAGCTAACCATAGTAATTGTTGTCATTTATAATTGATTAATTTATAAACTCATCAATTTTCACCAAGAACAGTCTTACCAGCCGACCCCCTTTTCCCTGTCGCTGGTAAACTCGTGATACAACTAAACCCGTATCGGTACATTGATGCCTCGTGTAGACAGTAGCTTGAAGCAGTTAGTAGTCAGTACTCGAGGACGTTTCCTCCTGTGTCGGTGTGCATGGCGGCGAGATAGCTTTGCTGCTTTTATTCGATTCGCGAAAACGTTTCGAACGTGAGTAATAAGCAAAGTAAGTCGGTCCGGTATCTGAGCCGACCGGTTAAACTTGGGCCTATGATGGATGATGATACACCTACTATTGAAGTAGTGTCTACGTCTATACTGGATTTCCGCGATGAGCGATTTACCTTGATTACGAGCATCTGACCTAGGGCGGCTGACAGCTATGAAATACTTTCTATTTCCTCTCTACCACTTAATGATAATTGTGACACTGCTAACACTACTGTTTGTAAAGAAATCAATGAGGTGGAAATTCTATAGATTATGGTAAAAATAGCTCTGCTCGCTTTCGACTAACAAACTGTAATGTTGCAACTATGTTTCCCAAGCGTAAACCGTTCTCATGGCTCACATGCTCTCTGTTCTTTGGTCTTGAATCGAGAACGTGACTGCCACAAAGCGCACAAGGGGGATTTTGTTATTCGGTTTATCTATCTGACGAGTGAAAATTACACCAATTTGAACGTTCTTTTGAGTGGTTGCTACACACCTATCACAAAAAAGGCTTCAATCTTCGATTGCAATTTGATTTCCTGTTCCTCACGCGACCGAATGCGAATGTGGGTTCCGTTCTGATCGAATTCCGATTTGCCATTCATGGCCAAAGCGGTCGTTGATTCGGCATTCCAAACGACGGAGAATGTTCTATTTTCGCTAGCGACGACGACAGAACAATATTTGCCGATGCATTGTCAATTCGGTGCACAACAGTGCTTAGAGTGGCGCCAGCTAGAGAGGAGATATTCGTAGATTATCCGTTGCCACAATGTGTTGGTTGAAGAGGAGTTCAAATTTTGCAAAAGCATTTCTTATTGATCAGTCGAGCAGATTGCTGCAAATACTCCGAATAACTATAATGCTGAACGATTCTCTTCCTGGTATTACCTACGTGGGAAATGCAGTTGTCAATTTCTAACAATCTGGAAATAGCTGCTAGTTCTATCCAGTAAATTGTGTGCAATCACAGCCAGTCACATTACGACAACGCGCGAGTGGGATGATTTGCTCTCGGTCGACTAGACCATGTAAAAGGGCATCAATTCCCCTCAATGACAAGCTTTCATATCTGTTATCGCTGGTAATCTGTCCGGAGTCAGCGTATGGTGGCACAGCCACAGCGTAAATTGGTTGAGTGCATCTGATGATGTTCGGTGGAGTGTTTTAACGGGTAATCCGAACGTGATTTTACTTTAGAGGTGTTTTATGAGTCACATGATGGATCTCGACCGTTTAAGGCAGTTAAAGTCGTGGTTGCTAGTGGTGCTACTTGTTTCGTTCCTATGGCATTATGGGCAAATTTAGTAGAAGTTCAAAGCCAAGCGAAAATTAGCATCAATCTGTTTCAGCGGTTTTTCTTAGCCTGTTCCAAATTGAACAGTTGGCTTCATTGTCCAATCCCAGATTTTACTGAAAAGGTACAAAAAGGCAATTATACAAAATTATTAAACTCGTAATAAGAGCTTTTGTTCTGTTACGTACGTTTGTTCATCAAATGTTTCAAGAACTTTCATTTAGGGTATGAAAATTTGATTAATTTTTGTAAAAGTTCAGATTATCAAAATCTAGCTGAATTTAAAAAAATATTCTTTACCTATGTTCGGTTGGAATTAACAAACAATTCGGTGGATTTTATCAAACGTTCGTTGGTTTCTTGTTGAAATTCGGTAATTTTTAACTGATTTTTAGTAGGTATTCCATTTTTCTGATAATTTAGCTGCTGAAGCGTGTAAATCTAAATGAAAATCTTAAACCTTTGATATAATCAGAAAATCACACTGCAATGCTTAAAAAACTATAGACTCGTGATGTACGATCTTTATTCTGTTTCGATCAAGTTGGGACAAACATTATTACAAATTTAAAAAAAATAGAACAATTCATGGCCCACATTGGGAATCATATCACGAAAAAACAATAGGGGATCCCCATAAATGTTCTATTTTATTTTCCGCTTGGCCTCGCGAAAAATAAGACAGAACACTACAAATGCATGACTTCACAAATTGACACACACATAAAACATAAATTTTGAAACAATACAACACTAAACATAAAATTTGGCCTGCTACCCTAATGGGTAACCAACGTAGGATGACGAGGTTTCATAAATTGGTTTTGGTCCATCAGTCAATCATAGAGTAGTGTTTTATTTGGCTGATTCTATTCTTAACAGTATTTGTCCTGTATTCATAGCTTGAATTTTGTATAGGAAAACTAATATTATGTTATAAATTAGATGCGGGTGATGTTAAAATAACTAAGATTCTAACAAAAAGTACACTGGTCTAATCAAGATTATAACCTATTTTGTTATACTCATATCAAAATTATAACAAAATCTGATATAAATTTTAGCCTCAGAATTACTAGTTTCTATCAAAATTTGATACAATTTTGTAACATTACTTTTCAAATGTCCAAGATTCGAAACTAAATTATAATACAATGAGTTATCAAACAATATTAATATATAACATAATGTTATATAATCGAGTTATAGTATTTTGAAAACACCAAGAATGTTGAACATGATTATATCATAATAAGTTATAAATATAATGGTTTGCTAGAGTTATGTTATATTTTTGTTACATTTTCTAGTCGGGTTATCAATGTTGTTGCGCGATGATTGAAATATGATTCAGTGGTGACGTATAAAAGCCGTTCACAATTCGAATACAGGTGTACGTCGATAGTTCGTACCGTAGATAGTGCGTACATTTTGTCTTGATAGTATCAAAGTTTATTTCTATTTCATGTGAAGAGTTAGCTAAAGTTAAAATTCACAAATAAAAAGAAATAAAAGAAACGCAGAAATTACGATTACTTTCGACACTACCCAGTTTTGACGTCATCGAAACTGTGCTAACATTCAAACTCAAACACACACACACACGACACGAAAACTTCGGATGGCGTAACGCTATCACCCATTTTACGATTCGGTTGACAGACGGTATGAAAACATAGCCTTTCGCGCGCACAGCTTACTGCGATCCGGGTTGCTGGGGAAGTGGCACCATCTCGGCAGGGCTCCTATTTTGGGCACTTTTCTGCTATAACTGAGCCAATTTTGAACCAATCGACACGATTTTTGGAACGCGGCTAGATAAGTACAGTATTTAGCCGTGTACACAATTTCAAGTCAATTGGTTTGGAATTCACTAAATTAACGATGAGTGTCCACAATACCGGCCACTGCCCGAGTGGCTCGCCGGGGTTTCCTCACGAATTTCAAGAATTCCGGGATATCTTCAGAAATTCCTTCCGCGACTCTCCCAGGATGTCTCACCATGAATTTGTAAGTGTTCAGTGTGGGGTGTTTTGAGATTTTGTATGAATTGGAATCGTGTATTGTATAAAAAAGATCAGAAAGTGTTCGTATATGTTGTGTAGTTTTCTCTGTTAGTTAGATATCTGCTAGACCGTAGTTGAACATTGTTCCACACTACGCCACCAGTTTCCAAAACCCACCACCCATTCGGACTTCATGATTCTTGATAATTGCAAAAGGACCGCCAACCTAAAAGGTTGTAGTTACTAATCGTGCGGATGGTTGTTCCCGCATAGAAAGTGTAAAAATGGAGCAGTAAAAGAGAGTGAAGTGTTGAAGGACAGCAGACCCCGCTAGTTTGGGCAGATCTTCAGTTCTGTCTCAGACAGACAGATTGTCTGTTGAAG
Organism: Aedes albopictus; assembly: GCF_035046485.1. NCBI lineage: Eukaryota > Metazoa > Arthropoda > Insecta > Diptera > Culicidae > Aedes > Aedes albopictus. The sequence continues at coordinate 517,799,340 of NC_085137.1, read as the reverse complement.
GAAGCCCTCTTCATTGGGAAGTTCGGACAAGTCCCTTCCGTCACCAGAGTCCGTCCCGTACTCGGCAACCCAAAGACCAGAAGGGCCTGAGCAAGTCGCCATCGCTACCCTGCAGGACATCGAAGCGCAGAGTTTGGGAAGGCCGCCATCGTAGAAGATCAGGTGGAAGCTGGTGGTGAAAGGTGGTAGAAGAAGGTGCCCCGAAGAAGTGAAAATAGGGAGGCTTTCCACGGACCAGCACGAATCCATTTTAATCGATGTTTTTTAATCTACTTGATATTTTTGTATGCTATTTCTTTTTATGTGAGAAACCATTTTTTCATATCAAAAGTTCATATTTTGTCTCGACTAACTTTCAAATAGGGCCTATGCAAAAATGGAACACAAGCAAATAAAAAATTATAACACAGAAACGGCTTGTTCGATCGGAAAGGTGTCTTCAGCAAAGTTGTAGAATAATATATGGCGGCTCTTAGAAAAATACACATTGAAAAATTTATTTAGTCTTTCTTCTGAAAAAACTGAATTTTGTTACTAAAAATTAAATATCTCAAAAAGCTATTTTTTTACCTTCGTGTTTTTTTGTGAGAATAAAGTTCATTCTATTAGCTATCATCTGTAAAATTTTTATAGTGGTAATAAATGTACAAAAAAGTTTTGGCACTTTGAACATTTTTGGTTGCGTATTTTTTTAGAATGCATGACGAATTTCCCGCAAACTAGATTCTGGGGTTGGCAGCATCCTCTCAGATTTCAATGGAATTGTGTACGTATGAAGACTATGTACTTTAAAGCAACGTTGCATCCTTTGTTGTTTTTTTTTTTCAAATTTATCTACACTAATATTTGAGAAGGGCTTAAATTTTTGACCATTTTTTATACCAATGTAAATTAAAAATAACATGACCTACAAAAAAGTGTGGTGTGTGTGACTTTAAGGAATTTGTATGAACTTTCAAGTAAAAAATTGAAATATTGAAAAAACGATCACGCTAAAAAAAGTTAAAAAATAAATTGAAGTCAATTTGTAATACATGCCCATTTGGAAATTAAATTAATCCTATTTCGGAGAACCAAACCCCACACCAACCATTAACAATAGAATTCAAAATGGATCAAAGTTATCAAATTGCTATTATCTAAATCTAACCCAACACAAAATGTTTTTTTTATTCAAACCAATTTTTGGGTATTTTTATACGTGGATTTTTACATAATAATATTGAACATAGCTTTATATGTTTCAATTATAAATCTATCCAATACAAAAAATATAATTTAGGATTCTCTTTTAAACCAGAGCATCAGATCTGTTACACAGAAATTCAGAATATCAAACAAGAAGTCGAATTTCAACTTAATAGTTTCCTCATTCATGGGAGAATAAAATAAAAACTTTGCATTAGATAGACTTGTGCATCAAACATATGGAGCTATGTTTAATTTAATATATGCAAATATCTTTGAAAAACGCCCTGGATAAAAACTTTTGTTTTCTACCGAAGAGAAACACGCAAAATGATAACATGAAGTATTTGTTGTCAGGAACATACAAACTCTGCAAGAGCGGCGTGAAATCGCAATGATTTCATTCGTAAACGATATCGTTTCGCATCGTATAGACTCGCCTGAAATCTTATCAAAACTAAATTTTTATATACCTACTCGGCAATTAAGAAGTCGAAATATTTTCACAAGTAACCACCACCGAACAAACTACGCCAAATTTGGGCCTATAAATCGCATGATGGTTGCTTATAATAAACATTGCGAAACGATTGACTTTACCATGTCTAGGCAAAATTTGAAAACATATTTTCGTACCATTAGAAATAGGAACACTTAAAAAACAAAACACTACTAAATTTAATTTTTTTTTATTTTAAATATATTTTTCAATGTATTTCGTAATTATATTACTAAGAAATAAGAAATAATATGTATATGTATAATGTACTAGTCTACGTCGGTTGACGAAATGAAATAAATAAATAAAAATAAATGAACCGTCCATTAAAGACGTAGCATTTTAGGGGAAGTTTATGATATTGCTAGGAGCCTTCTATTAGGTATGGGAGAATATACTTTAAGAGGGGAGGAGCTGTCAAAAATTTTCCACTAATGCTACCGTGATTTCGAATGCAGCGATATGGTCAAACTCAAACATTACAGAATCCTTGAAAAAGTTCCAATAAAGACCGAAACGTCGAGTTAAGGAAACATATAGTTGTTTTTGATTGACCAAATTAGACTGAAATGCCAATTAAAGATATCATCCAACGTACAGTCGATCACCCAAAGAAAGTCAAACTCAAAGCAATAAAACAAGTACGACCACGATTCTCATCAGTCAACGAGATTGAAACTTTTACTACAAATAATTTTATTGCAATAGGTAAATATCATTTAAAATAAAAAAATCAATAATGTTGCTTTCGGGATGAAATTGATCAGTAAATGAAATACCTTTGCATGTGCCAAAAATATGTTTTCCACCTGAATTAACCACCCCAGAACGCGAAATGCTGCGCAAAACTTTTACGAGTTTTCTCAATTTTTAATTATTCAAGTTTTATTTGTGGATGAGTGTAATCAGTTTCGTACCTTTTAATTCCGCCCTATGTTGCTTATCCTTTGACAGATACGCGTATTTCGACTACCACTTGTAATCTTCCTCAGTGTCAGTTATCCACTGACATGAGTGGATAACTGACACTGAGGAAGATTACAAGTGGTAGTCGAAATACGCGTATCTGTCAAAGGATAAGCAACATAGGGCTGAATTAAAAGGTACGAAACTGATTACACTCATTCATAGAGGGTATTCTGCTTAGAGGGTTCGAAAAGTCGGTACAAGATTTATTTGTGGGCTTTGTGGCCGAGGGGTTAGCGGCGGCAGTCGTTTAGGTGTCTCGTAAGCCTCGGAGTGCGGGTTCGATTCCTGCCTCAGTCGGGGAAAACTTTTCGTCGAACGGGAAATTCTCCTCTGGGCCACTGGGTGTTATATGTGTTGTCCGTTGTCGTATGTTTGTAATGTTCAGTCTGTAGAGGCCGCAAGGTCGAAGACGGTGTAGTTGTCTTTTTTAAATTTAATAAATTTCATGAAAACGCCTTTAAGTATGCACTTTTCAAACTGAAAAAGTGATTACTTCCGGAAAAGTGCAATTTTATGTATAAATTTGGATATTTATAAAATTTTTGATGACGAAATCGTGTTTAGCAAATACTTGGCAGCTAAAAGCATCCATTCGAATATTCATTACATGTGCGATACAGCCACGGTAACAAAAGTTTGAAAGGATATTTGAGATTCGCCAAACACGCAATTACGGAAAATATTGACTTTAATACAGAAATATGTGACTAATTGACTGTAAAACATGTAACTCATCATTCAATAATCTTTTAGCCGGATGATGGTCATTGCTTTAAGTTTAAAGCAATATTTTTAACAAATGAAAATGACCCTCACGTCGATAAATATCACCCGAAATCACGGTACCTCAGAAATGCTTTTCTTTAAAAGTGCCCATCTTGCGATATATGGCAAAATTTTCAATAATTACAAAAATGTCATGTATGCAAATTGTAATAATTTTTCTTATTTGAATTTTTTTGACTTTTAAAGCATATTGACATTTTTCAATGTTATGAAAGTTCACATGATTATCTAAAAGTCACCCATACATAATTTTTTTGTAGGTAATGTCATTTTTAAGTTATATTGAGTAAAAAACGGTCAAATACTTTAGCCCTTTTCAAATATAAGTCTAGATAAATAAAAAAACAACGTATGCAATCTTTCTTTAAAATACATAGTCTTTAAACCTAAGAAATTTCATCGGATTCTGAGACAGTTTTGCCAAACCCATATGGCGAGTTTGCGTGAATTCGTCATACACTCTAAAAAACACACAACCGAAAATGTTCAAAGTGCCATAACTTTTTTGTACATTTTTTTACCATTATGAAATTTCTACAGATGGTGGCTAACAGAATGAACTTTATTCTCACAAAATATCACGAAGGTAAAAAATAGCTTTTTGAGATATTTAATTTTTAGTAACAAAATTCAGATTTTTTAGAAGAAAAACCAAATAAATTTTTCAATGTGTATTTTTCTGAGAGCCACCATTTATTAATCTACAACTTTGCTGAAGACAGTTTTCCGATCAAACAAGCAGTTTCAGAGATATGATTTTTCATTTGCATGTGTTCCATTTTTTCAAAGGTCTTATTTGAAAGTTAGTCGAGACTCGATAAAAAGTTTTAATATGAAAAAATGGTTATTTATATTGATTAGAACAGCTGTGCAAAATTCTATGCAAATCAAAAATGCAAAATTAAAAAAATGGATTTTTTTTCGTGCTGCTTCGTGGAAAGCCTCTAGGAAAGAACACAAGCCTAACTTTACCGAACACCAACGTATGTATGTCAACAAAAATGAGTTTTTCACATGAGGCGCTGAATCTCGTTAAGAACCACTTGTATTACTCACCTTTTGGGATGATTTGTGAAAAAATACCCGGATTTTTTTATGTTTCTGAAATGCTCAATGTATGAGTTGCTATAGGCACAGCGAACTTCCCAAGGAACTTCCCCTCTGTTTTCTCCGTTCGTTGATTTTGTTATATACGGTGTTTGGTAAACTTAGGCTTGAACAGGTTAGCGTAGATGTAAAGTGTGGGAAAGTGAAAGATAAGAGGCCGGAAAACTCTGGGAATAAATGTGTAGAAATGTGAAGTGACTTGAGTTTGTTCTGTAAAACAGTGCGAAGATTCCCTGTCAGCGATTAACTGTTCGAAAAGTATGCCGAGGTGTTGTTTGAGGGACTCTGAGGAAGGGTACCCGGCTAAGCTAGTCGGCAGTTCCTTCAGGGAAATCGAAATCTAAAGAGGTTCTATCTGGGATCTCTCCAAGAATACCTTCCAGGATTCCTGGAAGGAGTTGGTCAAAGGTATCCTCCAGGAATTTGTTCCGAGATTCCTCCTGGAGTTCTTTCACGGGTTTTTCCCAGTATTCTGCGCGGTTTCTTCTGGGATACCTTCAGAATATTTTGTATTCTGGAATTAATTAGGTGTTTCTTGCGGGATTCTTCTTTATTACGGAAATGCGTCAGAAGTTTAATTAGAGTTCTTTATAGAATAGCTTCAGAGATTTCTAATGGAATTCTGTCATGAGCTCCTTATGAAATTCAAACAGGACTTCCTTAAGTAGTTGCTCCAACAATTTCGTAAGGAATTCCTCCAGCAATTTCATATGCATCTAACTGCCCCCTGCAAACTTCGCCTTGCCTACTGCGTTTAATGTTTTATCATTTAAATCTGGATTTTCTCCAACAGTCCCGAGTTTACATCTCCAAAGGGTTTTTTTAATGGAAATCCTAGAAAAAACACTTCCAAAGACATTCCAATCCAAAAAAAATCACAGAAGAAATTTCTAAGGGAATGGAAGGGATGGAACTTCTAGAGAATTCTGAAAAGAAACTTCTTAAGGAACATTGATTAGATTGTCTGGAGAATTCCCAGAAGGATTTGTTTTGGAAGGAATCACGCTAGCAGTTTTTGGAGCAACCTTAGAAAGAAATAATGGAGAAATCTCAGAATTCCCCCTAGGAATCTCAAAATAAATTCCTAAAAAAATCCCAGAGGGAACTGACATTCTATCTGCCAATATGATCCTAAGAAATATTTCCTTCTTTTGATCATTGGTTATTCTTTCTAGTTATACAATTCAGGGATTAGTTGGCGTTAAAACTGTCAATAAATTATCAGAGATTTTTCCTTCTTTGAATCATAAACTGTTCTTTCGAGTTTAACTGGTCGGTGTTAAGTTAGACCGGACCACCTGTTTTTCAATGATTTTGGGGAAATGTTCTGCAATCACTTGGGATATCAAATCGAGAGCATTTTTCTAAAAAAATGTAGTTATTTTATGTAATGACCCATCTGCATCGAAGAAACGTCGAAAAGTTCAGAGTTATCGAATTGCTTCGCTTATCTTTAGTTGCCCAAAAAACCGCGCAGTCCACTCTAACTTAACGCCAACCAACTGATATGAAGAACAGTGACACGATCATTTTAGGCAATACTGGAAGCATTTCTTCACTTTTTGGTGTTTGATTATTTAATAAATAACGAAGCAATATTTTCAAAATCGGTTTTCGTACACAGTTAGAGGAAGGATCAAGGTATCTACTGATTTTTTTTAGCTGAAACATGTTTTTTAGTTTTAAGGAAACCATTTTTAATAAAATTAAAAAAAAAATGGTTTTTGAAAAAATGATAAAAGTTTTACACCTGAAAAAAAATCCAGGAGATAGCTTGATCCTTCTAACTGTGTACGAAAACCGATATTGAAAATATTGCTTCGTTATTTAATAAAAAATAAAAAAAACTAAAAATATAGGTAATGCGTCTAGTTTTGCCTTAAGTTCATCATTTCTCTTTCGGTCAAATGGCATTCGGCCATATGACTCAGAGTCCCATATAGCCGATGCGGTGAGCGCATGGATATTCAGCATGACCATAGTGACGGGTTCGATTCCCGGTCGGTCCAGCAACTTTTCGTAATGGACTTCCTTGGTCATTGAAAATACCAAAAGATTCGTTCCTACCATTGTTTCGTGTTTATCTTTCCACTACAATAAGCACTCGATGTTGTCGTTATTTTCGCCATTGTTGTTTTTTGCCGAATGCATCTTATACCTATTACTTATTTTAGGACGGCATCGTTTATTGCTCACAACTCTTCCGTTCGCTCCGATGACTGTTGTGCAGTTATGTGTACGTGTATGTAATCCCTTCCAAACGACGACGATGACGACGATGCTATACGATAGCTAAACAGGGACCAGAATTAATCGTAATGTGTCAAACGGAAATGGTGCACAAATTTACGTTGCACGGCGGGTATTTGTCGTTGTTGGAAAATAAATTGACTTTCACGTTGGTTGTGTTTTGGGTGGCGTGGGGCGTGCGAGAAAGAAAACTATAAATTCAGATTTAAAGAGGATAGACATAGTCCTGTATGTTTAAAAATACTAGATACGTTTCGGCACAACAACGTATGTATTGCAAGTGCTAATGGTGTTGTAGCAAAAGTTGTTCACAATGTTGCCATACCATATTTGAACTGTTCCGCATATTTTGTTTTTAAAACTCTCGAAAGGATTCTTTAAATGAGCAATCGTCCAAATACTACTGTGAACAAAACTGGTGCACTTCAGCAAGCGTTATCTTAAAATTATAATTATTTAAACATTAAGTTGCAATGTCCAGCTTTTTCCGCATAAATTCAGGAAATTTATTAGTTTTATTATTTTAATGTGTTTTATTTCCGCCATATCTATTTAGTATGATAGTAATGAATATCATTTCCCAGGCACATTTAAATTCTACAATTGCCTTTCTTTACATCTCCAACCACATCGTCATAAAGGGGCCCCATAAACTGCCAGCAATTATTGTCGCAATTACGATTTACGAACGGGTCCCCGGCTGTTACATTGTCATGTAGCTGTTGGCGTGACAAAAGGGCTTTTTCCTGTCAGCGTTTTTCGTTGGAATCACACTCCGCCGGTGGAGTCAGAATCTCATATCCGTTTAAGTCCAAGCACGTTTGAACCGTTGTACTGTAGCTGGGTTCGGTTGGTTAGGGAATGATGATGTAGAAAACTCCATCACACCTCCGTCGCTCGCTGCTACATACTACTATCATCATCGTTCGTTACAAAACCATAGCGGACAAAGATCGCTGAAATTTAAGCTCTTTTTGCACGACCTGGTCGCATATTCTACGATGCGAACGCTCTCACATTCAAAGTTCAGGGAAAATGTAACTCTGCGAATGGACGAACGCAGGGAAGAACAGATTTAAGTTTGATGGTATAAGTTTTTATCATAAGAGTTTCCAAACAAAAGTTCAATAAAATTAGTAGATGGCGAATTTGACAAAACTTGTATACAAAACTTTGCACATTTTTGAGATTATTGAGATTTTGTAAAGAAAACATGTTATAAAAAGAAAAATAATATGTTACTCACATATGCAGTTGCTTTTTTGGCCTAATATTTGACGTATTTGCTGCACAGTAGGTACACACACAAAATAATTGTCAGAAATTGCCCTTGAGATTTTAAAATTTTATCGTTCAGTAACTAAACTGTCCTTTACAATTCCTTTTCAGAAAATGATGTTGTAATTTACTCGTTCCTGGCTCGTTCATCTACGCTTGCAACGTACTGATAGTGGTAGTGCCAGTCACGTACCTACCGAAAAGCAGTGGGTGTAAGTGATATCTTACACTACCCTAGCAAGGGAAGACTTTTGGCAAGGAGTTCACAAATCTGTTTTTCTTCGCTTTCCGAAAATGAAAAGAGGTGGTTGTGATGAATTGTGAAAGGTCACAGTGTGATACAGGTGCGCACATTCGGAAATCGTTTTATGCTGCTTCAGTGGAACCGTTGTTGTTGGGTTGAAGTTATGTTATTTTTCAATTTCGGTCCTTTCCTAGGCGGAAGGTGAAGAAAACCTAGAAGAAAACATATTTTATTTCATCATAGATTCTCAAATCTCTGGGATTTCGTAAATATAATGTAGCGCTGCGTGGCAGCGGAGTGACTCATAGAATGATGTAAATTTATAATCCGAGAAGTACAATAGTAGCGGAGTTTCATAAGTAGATAAAAAAAGTATGAAACGAACTCACCAATGAAACAAGAATCGGCTTTTTATATCCAGCAGACCTGGTGTGATTGCCAAAGCAACATCCGAGATTTCTCCACAAATTTCGGAAATCCTCCAGGAATTATTTCCGAAATTCCTTCCAGAGTTCTTCCTAATATTCTTCCACGGATTCTCCCAATAGTTTCTTTGAGTATGATTTCAGAAGTTTTCTCTGTGATTTGCAGAAGGAATTTTTGAAAAAAAAAATGGAATCCCGGAAGGAACTTTTGAAGGAAACCCACAAGGAATTACCTTACAACTCTGAAGAGGGAATTCCTCTACGAACTCGTTGTGCAATTCCTTTGAACAAAATGCCACAAAAAACTCCTAGGGGAATTCCAAAATGAACTTCTGGGAACATCTGGGAGAATTCGAGAGTAGAATTTTGGAGGAATTCCAGAACGAACTGAAGGGATTCCAGAAACTCCAGGAGAAACTCAGAATAGAGTTCCTGGGGGAATTCTGGTTAGAGTTTTCAAAATCCAGGAGCAGTTTCTGAAAGAATTCCGGAAGGAGCGCTCGGACGAGTCCCAGCCGAACAATTCCTGTAAAAGTTCCTGTAGGACTCTCAGAAGAAGTTTTGAAATAATATCGGAAGAAATTACCGTAAAAATCCTGGAACAAGTTCCTAGAGGAATTTCGGAAAAGATTCTCGGAGGAATCTCGAAAGGAGTTATCGGAGGAATCCCAGCATAAATTCTCCAAGGAATTCCGGAAAGAGCAACCAATGAAATACTGGAAGTAGTTCCTAGCGGAATCCAGGAAGAAGTGCGTGAATAAAAAGGAACCCTGGAAGTTGATCCTCACAGAATCATAGAAGCAGCTACCAGAGAAATTCGGGAAGAAGTTCCAGGGATAATCCCAAAAGGAACTCCCGGAGGAATCCCGGAAGAAGTTGCTGGTGTAATCCTAGAAGGGATTCCTGGAGGTATCCCGGAAGAAGTTCTTGATGCAATCTCGGAAGCAGATTCTGAAACATTCCCGAAAGGAATTCTGAAAGAAGCTCTTGGAGATACAGCGAAAAAAGTTTTTGGAGGTATCCTGGAATGATTTCCAAGACGAATCTCAGAATTTTCGAACAAATTTCTGTAGAAATCTTACAAGAATATTTTGGAAGGAATTCCTGAAGAAATCCATGGAATAACTGCACCCGGAAATCCATGAAATAAAGAAATCTCGAACGATATCTCTGGTGAAATTCCTGGAAGGATCCCAGAAGGAACTCCCGGTGTAATCTCAGAAGCAAATCCGAAAGGAATCCCAGGAAGAAAAATGGAAGTAACCCGTACGGAATCATCTAGGAAAATCATAGAAGGAATTTCTGAAGGAATCACGGAGGGAATTCCTTAAGAATATCCGAACAAATTCTCTGGAGGAACCCTGGGAGGACTTCCTGGAAGAACCCCAGATGGAATTTGTTTAGGAATCTCAGAAGAAATTCTTGAAAGAGACCCAGTGGGAACTTTTAAAGGTATCCTCAATAATCCCCCAGAAGAAACTCCCAGAGAATCCTGAAAAAAATGGAGCCCCCTTTATTTCCTTTAGAACCAACTGAAATGCTTTCATTCTTATTTTGTTTGTTTAACTCCAGGTGAAAATTGATTTTTTTATCAGTATTAACGAGATTTTTAGCCCTAGGCTATTTCATCTCGGGACCCACGCTGTACTTCCCTTTTGAAAAAAGAACTCACTTTTTGTGAGTTTGTCGGGAGTGGAATTCGATCCCAGGTCCTCAGCGTGATAGTCACGTACTTTAACCATCACACCACAAACTGAAAGTTAATAAAATCGCCAACAGCTTTTTTAACCGAAATTTACCAAATTATGAATCGCATCTCGCATAACCATATGGGATAAATAAATATATGGGATCAAAGTTTCCTTCGACCCTGAACGGAGTAAGACTGCTGGGTCACTGGTCCCGGTCGGGTAATAACTAAGTACGATTGGCATCCTCAATTTATCAACTAAGTACTTCAAAACAATTTCTATATCATTGTCGGCGTTGCTATCCGTTCGAAGTTTTGAATTTCCAAGATGCTTTCTTTAAGTTCTTGGAATATGCAAATCTTTCTAAAATTTTATCAGAAATTACCCAATGGCTTTCTTTGTAAGTTTCTCCAAGAATTCACCCACAAATTTGATGATTCTTGTAAAATTTTCTCCAGGAATTTTTCCACAAAATCTCCCAGGAACTCTTTAATTAATTTCTATAGGGGACATTTCAAGAAATCTTTCAGTGATTAATACAGGAAATTCCTTTAGAAATTTATTCAGCAAATTCTAGAGGGGCTCCTCCAGAAGCTTCTCGTGGCATCCATTTTCCTTTGATTGCTTCAGAAATTCCTCCGCAAAATTCTTCTGATTTTTTTTAATTTTCCTTCAGAAATTTCTCTTCAGATGCCTTCAAAAATTCCCCCCAGAATTCATTTAGAAAACTTGCCACAAACTTTCTCAGTTGTCATTCAGAAATCCCTTCAAGTGTTTTTAGGATAATCTCCTATGAATTCCTTCAGAATATACTAAATCGATTGCTTTAGGACAATTTCTAGGTATTCTGTAACAATTTCAGGAATCTATCCTAAAATTTTCCTAAGAATTCCATCATGAGTTCTTTCATCGATTCCTTCACGTAATCTTGCATAAATTGCTTTAAAAAAATTCTAGGGATTATTTAACAAATTCCTCAGATGGATTCAATGGATTGCTTAGGAAATTCCCCCATGAGTTTCTTGAAAGTTTCCTGATGGGCTGTTCCTGAAATTCCTTCAGGGTTTTTTTCTCTTTCTTCAGAAATATCTCTAGAGATTCCTCTAAAAAACCTTCCATGGATTCCCTCAGAACTCCTTCTTGAGTTATTCCAAAAACTCTTCCAGTGATTTTTCTGAAAATCTTCCATGGTTTTCTTCCGATATTTTATCAGCGATTCACTCAAAAAATCATTATTTCACAATTTATCTAGGTTTTCTTTGGAAAATGTTCCGAAAATTCCTTCTGGAAGGCATACTTTCACGAGTATTCCACAGATTCCAGGAGGTATTTCTTATGGGGTACTTTTAGGAAATCTTAAGGACGTTGTCAATGCAATCATTTGGAACTTTCCCAGAACTTAGGGTTCCGCAAGAAGTACAATTCCTCTGAATATTTATTCAGAAATTTCTCTAGGCTTTCGTCTGGAGAACCTTTTGAAGAAATTCTTATAAAAATCTTCCCACAACATTTTTTTTGGAAATTTGTCTGAATATTCGGCTAAAAATTCGAATTCTTTCAAAAATAAAAAATCAAAAAATCTTCCATCTTCGGAAATTTTCTTCAGGGATTTGTTTAGAAATTTCTATATTTTAAAATTTTTTCAGAGATTTCTTTAATAAAACTTTCCCCAATGCCTTCAGAAACTCCTGAGTTTTTTTCAGAAAATGTTACAAAAGTTCCTTCAAAAATTTGTACTGGGGTCACTTTACAAATTCTTCACCAGAAATTCACATCTTCCCATTTCTAAAGAAATTCTTCTAGGAATTCCTCCAGAAGTTTCCCGAAGAGTTGTGTAAGAAAGTTGTGTATGAGTTTCTGCAGATATTCTTCCAGGGATTCCTTTACCGATTTCTCCACGGATTACTTTAAAAACTTCCATATATTTTTATATGATTCTTTCACTGAATGTTGCTGAAATTCATCCTAGGATTCATTTTCTGTTTCTGTTTTATATTATACGTAACATAAAACATACAACTTTTCTCGTTACATTTAAAGTATCTTCCACGAGTTCCTGAAAAAATCTTCCAGGGATTCTTAAAGAAATTCTTTCAGAGACACCTTGTAGATTTACTTGAAAATATCATCCAGAAAATCCTAAAAAAAATCAGTCAGAAATTCTTTGAAAAAATCTTGTAGAGATTCCTTTACATTTTAGAATGTCTTTTTTTTAAATTTTTTTTTATTTCTCAGCCACAGCTCCTTTGCCCACTACAGCACTGCGTGAGCGATTCCGATTAGGAGCTACACTTACACTTTTGTACAGCGCCTAAATGTATTTTATTCTAATTGTACTTTATCGAACTGGTTGCCTTGGCGCTGTTGTCACTTTTTCTACCCGTCCATGGTAGAATGATGAGCACGAGGATGTTGTTGTGTAGCTCTTGTTCCTTTTCCAGTCTGGCAAGGGGTCGTCTATTATAAATTGACCTTTGCCGATATCCAAGTTTCCGGGTCCGCTAGAGTAATAGTCTCAGAAGAGAGTCAGGTGTCAGCCACTCTTTGGGGGAAGAGCAACTGTCGTATTTCAAATGCCAGCGCTGGGATTGAACCCATGACCATCCGCTTATGAAGCGAACGTGTGACAATTGCGCCACGGGCCTCTGCAGATTTTAGAATGTCCTTCAGAATTTTTTATAAGAACCCTTCAGAAAGTTTTACACGGATAGATTCCAAAAATGTTACATGGATTCTTTTAGAATATACTTCAAGAATTTCTCTCAAAAAATCTTGCTTAGACTTCTTTAGAAATTCATCTATGAATTTCTTCAGATTTCTTTTTTCATATGAATTCTTCCAGAATTTTTTCAAAGCATTCATCTAGAAAACCTTCTATGAACTAAGTAAAAAGAATATCGTGTTAAGTACTGTTGCTGTTAATCCCACTAAGAATTTGACAGATACGTAATTCGACCTCAACTGTAAGGTCGTCTTCAGTGTCTTGTCTTGACTCGACTGAACTTTCTTGATAGATTTTTTTTAGAAAATGATTCACAGATACATTAAGAATACAATTTTACTTAAAAATCTTCAGAAATTCCTCCACGCCAAATTTCGGAAATTCTTCCTGTGATTCCTTAAGAAATTCCTCCGAAATTCTTCTAAACAGGTTTGTCCACGGAGCACATAAAAAATCTGATTTAGTACACCAAAGTCATTGCATGCGCTCACTGCGGGCAAGCCAGCTCCTAAAGATTTGTCCTCCTCAAGGTTTCCTTCAAATACTCCTGCTGGATATTTTTACAAAATCTTTCATGGATTCCTTTATAAATTACTCCTAGAAACTCTATTATAAAATTTTTCAAGAGTTCTCTCAGGAACTCTTGACGTTTTTTTCTGAAATTTTCCCAGTGATGCTTTGAAAACTGCTTCAAGAAGTTTTTCAGATATTCCTGTCAGAATACTTCCAGTATTTTTATTTTGAAAAATGTTTTAGAAGATCCTCAAGAATTCTATCAGAAACACTTTCTAAAGAAAACTTTTCATGCAGAAATACGTCAAAAGATTCTTGCACGATTTTTTCAATGATTCTAGCGGATTTCTCCATGGAGACCCTTAGAAGTTTTTGCACGTATTCTTCCAGGCAATCATTTAGAAATATCTCTAGAAATGCTTCAAAATCTTAACAGAAGCTTGTTCATATGTTTGGGTCTCCAGTTCAACATCCTGTAACTCTTGGAGAAATCCAAAAGGCCAGAAATTCTTTTAGATATTCATACAAAAACACATCCTGCGGAGGGTCCGTAAATCGTCCTCCACTTCATCGATTACGTCTTCTTGTACCGGTCAGATGGCTCTCTTGCCTAAACCATCCATGTAACCCTCCGATACCTTTCCAGGGATCCCTCCGAAACTTACCAAAATGCTTTGAAGCTCATAAACCCTCTAAAACCATCTCATACATGCAGACAATTATATAAAGAGCTTCAAAAATTTGTAAGGAATTCGCTCAAGAAACTTCTTGAGCGATTGCTGACAGGAAAGAACCGTAGAAAGCTACGGTTACTGCCATTTTAACTGTCATTTCCTCGCAACTGCGTACTGCGATCGAAGAAAAAACGGCCATGGCCTGCTATGCTCTCGAACAGGAAAAGTCATGGCCTGCTATGCTCTCGTTGACAACTGCCAGTCGTTAGGGTTAGCGTTACCTCGAATGGCAAGTGTGCATGCATTATGTTTACTCGTTGAAGACACTGAGAGAAAGGATCAGATACCTTATAAATTATTATTATCAATTTTAACAAAACTTTATAATTATTGAGCTTATTGACCCTAGTGTGCGCTTTCGCTTAACTGCGAGCAAGCGGGAGCTGTGGGAATGCACACGCACTTTGCACTTTGACGTTACGCGAAGAGTGACGACGACGCGGGTGGCTATGATTTGCCATGCCTGCTGCGATCACAAGATGGGCCGTGCGTCGTTACCAACTGGTACATATATTAGTATGAATCCACTATCACACATCCACTCTCCTCTCAGGAATAAAAGTTTGTTTTTTTTTTTTTGAAAAAAATATGTAAATTTCATACCACAGTATGGAAGTGTCCCAATAACTTAACGACAGGATAGATGTATCAGGAAAGGTTCGGATTTCATATTTGCTGGAGACTGATTTTCTTCTACAGATTACATTATAGCCTTAAGGACAGACATGTTAGACTCCCAAAATGGCCGCCACAATAACCAACTTTGGCACCTACTCACGATTTCGAAAGCACAAATCTCTTCGTAAACAAAACCAGCGCATCTTAGCTTTTTATTTTCAGCTCATTACAAATTAGCAAGAACAGAATAATAAAATGCACTGTTGCTTGAAGCTTGCTTCTTGAGATTTGTGCGTCTGAAGTTCTAATGCACTGTTGAAGCGGGATTTCAAGACGTTAGTCCTTAAATGTTCTCGCTAAATAAATGACATTGGATGAGAGTACATTAAATTAAACTTGCCTCTCACTGCTTCTAACTTATTATTCCTACATTACGAACGCTGGACGGCTATTCAGGACTTCAGAAACCTGATTCTTTAGGATGTTCTGTTGTTCTTGACCCGCTATGGTAAATTACACATTGTGGTACGCTTATGCGTTATTACAGTGTCCTTTTCAGGATGCTGTGTGAACCCGTTATGGTACGCTTATTCCTTTACCTGTCTTTTTCCCTGTTCCATCCTTTTTACCTTGTCTTCTCCCTCAGGTAAATGATGAATAGGTTCGTGATGGAACAAATTTCCCAAATGTAGGAGAACGTGCCTCTGAAGCTGATCTACTGATGATGATACGCTATACAGCTAGAAAAAAATAGCACAAGTAATAATATAACATACTAGTTACGGCATTCTCATTATTAAACCTGTTTCATATCTGAAACATTTGTTTCCTTACACAATTTTCATTGTTTTTGTTTTCAATTAGGCTTAACATTATTAACAATATAGGGCAGTGCATGAAATTATCTCCTTCTTTTTCACTCTTACAGAAATTTTGTAAACAACAAGGCCACGAAACGTCAAAATCCCATACAAAATCAAAACAGTGCAGTGCCCTATTAGATAACGTACAATACACACAACACGAAATAGTCTGAAAAAATACTTTTCACAAAATAAGTTATCTTCATCGAGAAAGATTCTTAAAATTCTCTTTCCTTCACGTTTTGCAGTGAAAGCCACTCAGCAACGAATGGCTGACAGAAAATCACTTCAAGCGATAAATGATACAGGATACGAATAATCCAAGATAGCCTTGTTCTTGAATTAGCATGATGCCGACGCCTCACACCGTACTCGTATCACAGAGCAATCAATGCATCTGATGCACGCTTTATCGCGTGATGACCCGTTATCGGATCATGTTACAAGTCGTGATAAATATTATTCATCACAATTTAGGCCATTTATGTACCCGTAAACCGCATTCATTATTAGAAATAATACATTCATAAGCATATCTTGAAGTTAAATAAGTAAGAATGCTCAAAAAGTGAATGAAATCGCGAATTTATCATTTCAACTTCATGATAGCGATCGCATCGCGCCCGCTCATGCCGAGCGAATCATTCTTCTCGGACCGTAGTTTGTTATGATGCTTGACGACAAAATGTTATCGTTGTTGCTATGATCGCGCGATGCCTTTCAACCGCGACACATTCGAGATCTGATCATGATCACTAGATTTCCATCCTTGATGGCTGTCGCTCTTTTTTTGTGTGTGTATATTACCCTCGTCAATAGCATACTATAGGAGAACGAGCGAACGACACAGCCATTATCAAAATGGTATGGTTCCCATTAGTATCATGAGGTATCTATCGCTAACGGGATTCGTGAGAAAATGCACATTGATCCTTTGATATTTCCGAATACGATAAAGCTCTAAAATTATGAAAACAGCCTCTTCGATAACTCTCTCACTCTATCGCTATTTACCATTTTTTTTTTACATTTATTATATTTATAAGAAAACTGATACCTGATGCTTAAAGACATTTGACCATGCTGAAATGCATTTTACCCACATTTGGCAGAAAAAAATACAAATAATTGTTCATTTTTATAAATCCGATGTATTAATCGCACAGAGCTAGGATGTGGCTTTCCTGCCACGCTAGCGGACTAGAACGCGATGGACATTTTGTTTAATCCGTGCACGTTGCAAAGGATTTTTTTCACAAAGAGTGCCTTTCAGACACGCAATCGAATAGGATGCCGTCACTGGAGCACGCCAATGGACTTGAGTGCGGTCATCCGGGAATGCTGTGAACATTTTGGTTCATTTTAGGCAGGACGCAATATAATCTTATACAGCAAGTGTGTCTTAATGACAAGTCAACAGACCAGAGTGCAGTCACCCGGTCACACCCATAAAATTTTAATCTATGGTCACACTGTGGATTTCCGTCATACGGTCACGATTTATCTTAGATCAAACGCAGGTTAAACACTCGATTTGTCGTTGATCGACGCTCATGAAAAACAGCCTGGAATTCTGTCTGTTGAACAGAACACGCGATAGTATCTTGTACGCAGCGAAACCAAAAAAAAATCCATCACAATTCCTCTGTATATTTTCTAATGTATGTATCGAGGCCGTGAACTAGTGCTAATGCACGAACATCTGGACGTCTTAAGCTTTATTTTTACAGTCGCCAAGAGACTTTTTTTTTCTTGTCTCCAAGAGACAATTTCAAGGGTGCGGTCATCCGGACACGCTGTGGACTATTCTCTTGTTATTGTCGCCATGAGACAATTACAAGGGTGCGGTCATCCGGACACGCTGTAGACTGGGGCGCGGTCATCCGGACACGCTATGGACTAGGGTGCGGTCATCTGGACACGCTGTGGACTATGGTGCAATCATCCGGACACGCTGTGAACTTTTTTTTTACTGTCACCAAGAGACAATTACTAACAAATGCTAGGGTGCGGTCATCCGGACACGCTGTTGACTGTTTTCATGTCGTCAAAGGACAAATTCTAGGGTGCGGTCTTCCGGGCACGCTGTGGACTGTTTTTTTTATCACCAGAGATAAGTACCAGCACTACGCTAAGGTGCAGTGATTTGGTCACGTTACGAACTGTTTTTTTTTTTCCTTTTACAGCCGTCATAAGGCAGACTTACTAGGAAACACTATGACGAATGCACACTATGCAAATCAAATATGATAATGCGAAACTCAAGTAATTCAATCAATACCAAATTCACGTTTATGTTCTTTTCACTCATCCATTATCCTTATTTTAAAATAGATAACACACAAGCTGTGGATATAACGAAATAATAAATAAATTGCATGTTAAAGTTCCCAAAATGAGTGTCTCGACAAAATGGAATTTTCTATATTTATTTGTCACGTTTCCAAGAAATCATTTGAATATGAACCAGTTATAATTTCACATAGGCAATTTTGAGTGATTTAAAGCAGTTATTATCAGCATAAAATAGTTACTCTGCCTTGTTATGTCTATAGCACTTAAGTACACTATTGTTACAGAACAACAACTGCGTTGAACTGGCTGAAATTAAACCGATCTTTTCTGTGGTGTATGTTGTGATTGTTTCTAACCTTTTTCTCGTGATATATTTCTCCTGCATCATTCATGCACATGCAAACTTCACATTCAATATTTAAAGCTTCTCTACATCTTTGAAACTTTAGTCTTGCACCGGCAAAACATTAGTTTCCGGAAATGTTATCTGATTGATCCCTACTACCATACGAGATCGAGAGATCGACCTAAAATAGAATCCGTCAAATCGTCATCATCATCGAACTTTTTTTTTTTTGGCAGTTTCAACATATGAATATCCACTTTTCTGTACAGATGAATCAAACATCAACTGAGTGACTTTGTGAAGAAATCATTAAGTAATATACACTGTGGTGCATAATTGATCGGACAAACGCCGATTTTCATACAAAATGGCCAAGTTTGAGATGCTGTAACTATGGTTTGCTTTGATGGATTGAGCTCAATTTTTGACACGGAACTACAAATATGCTGAATTTTGTGTATACAAAGTATAAAATGTTTTCGTTCACAGGTCTGGGCGTGGCAAGGCGTTGAAAAAATTGCAAAAGTGATCGGACAGCGGCACGCGTGTAAATCAAAGGGGTACCGCTGTCCGATCACTTTTGCAATATTTTCAACGCCTTGCCACGCCCAGACCTGTGAACGAAAACATTTTATACTTTGTATACACAAAATTCAGCATATTTGTAGTTCCGTGTCAAAAATTGAGCTCAATCTATCAAAGCAAACCATAGTTACAGCATCTCAAACTTGGCCATTTTGTATGAAAATCGGCGTTTGTCCGATCAATTATGCACCACAGTGTATATTCTTTAAACTTCGCTAGCCTTTGCCACTGTTTTGAAAATCAATATCTAGTGTGCCATGTCTTCGTTGATGTTTTGAATCGATCACAATTGCAAAACTTCTAAAACGTGATAGGCGAAACGCATCAGAACATTTATGTTTCTAACCATTTTTACAACTATACCGTCTCCATATCACTACATTTGGATGCGGTAAGCTTATTTTCTTTAATTGACCTATTGTCTTACCAACAATCTAACAGGCGACGTATTTTGAACCATGTCGGAAGTAGTGAGCACTTTTTTTTGTGATCCCTATAACTGCAGGAAAAAAGTTAGCAGCAGCCGTGACGCTTGCGGTTGCGGAGCAAGATAAAACAAAGCACTTATTTTCACTCGAACTGCCGCCAAGGCATCTTTCGGAAAACCAACAAAATACAGAGATGCAAGCACTTCACATAAGGAAAATACGATGGTAGAGTAAAGTGGGGCAAAAGTTCGAGTGGGGCAAGAGTTTCTTTTGAAGTTTTTGAGCGCAATTCAAATTATTTCTTTCGGGTGTCAAGGTTGCTCGAAACCTTTTTGAAAAAGAGTCTTTCACTCCAAAAATTATGAAAATTGATCAATGTTTCGAAAAGTTATGACAAAATGTTGATTTTTGATCAAAAAAATGTAATTTGTGATGGTCCTTCCAACCCATGGATTGGAATTGTAATGAAATTGAACTCGGTCTTTTATTTTGGGGCGTAACTAGGTATATTTTGAAGATGCTTTAGCATGTATAACTTTTTGCAAAAAAGATTTGGAAATCATATTTTACCCATAGTGGGGCAAAAGTTCGAGTCATGTGGCAACTTCAGGTAAAAACCTAAAATTGTGTAAAATGTACATATTATCTCTATAAATGATGGAATTAGTGAGAAAATGCGATCAAAGTTGAAAAAAAATGTTGTTTTATCTAAATTTGGCGGAAAACTACTAATTTTTGGTGTAGTAAATTTAACCCTGATTTGGGTAAAATCCAGATCGAACTTTAAAGTGTATTCCAGTTCCAACATCAAAAATTAATTGGTTTCGATTATTTCTATTACCAAAGTGTCAAAATAGTGTGCTACGGTTAGCGAAATCCCACAAACACTAGATTCGAACTTTTACCCCAGTGGTGGGGAAAGTGTTCGAAAAAGACGCACACATACAAAAGGTGTTGTAACTCAAAATTGAAAAGACATTTGCCGTAACTTTGTTCAGCAAAATTTTAGCCCATGGATGGTAGAATCACCACACGGTATTCATTTATTTTTATTTGCTTCGACTTTTTCAAAAAAAAATAATTTTCAACTAGGGTCGAACTTTTGCCCCACCTTACTCTATCAATTGATACACAAGGAACTTACCATACCTAGACCTGGAGTATCCAAGCCCGTAAGTTTGTCCTACCTCACAAAAAAATCCTAGAGCACACTCACATATTTGTTTCCTTTTGATATAATCACTTCGACCAAAAAAAAAACACGATCACACAACCACTCCATCCCTGAACGCCCCCGCTTGCCCATACTCACTTTCAATAGGTTCCTACGTAATTAATCCGGCAGGATCGCCAAATGTGCGCTTTCGCTTAACTGCGAGCAAGCGGGAGCTGTGGGAATGCACACGCACTTTGCACTTTGACGTTACGCGAAGAGTGACGACGACGCGGGTAGCTATGATTTGCCATGCCTGCTGCGATCACAAGATGGGCCGTGCGTCGTTACCAACTGGTACATATATTAGTATGAATCCACTATCACACACCTAGGTAAGTGGCGTAAAGTAAATGTTCCTTCAATCACCGATTACTTGTTACGGATAGTGATGTAAACTTTTATTTAAGCTCCCGAAAGCTAATAATGTGTAATCATTCTTCATTGAATTATAAATCGTTTACAAGCTCAGCTATATCAACAAAGCCGTGGAACCGTGTTGCACACATCACAGGAAAAAGGGGGTTGCAAATTTCAGTGATAAAGATAATTAAAACTTTACGCACACAGTAAGCTTATTGTTGGTTTGTGTTTCGCCATACAATGCAATGTGCACATAATTGAATCCACTTCCCGTGGAAAGCACTTTTCCGCCCTCGGATTACGTGGAGAATGATAAACTGTCGTGTCCGATTGCATGTAAGTTGACATTTATCATCAATCAACGACAGGAATTTTTCATCACAGTTCCATCAATAGATTGCATGTCGCGGTTATAAATTATGCAAACAAAATAAATGGCGAATGGCGAGATTTTTACCCTATTTACGCACGAACCATAATCGTCGGATTTCGGCCTCGTAGTGCACAATTTATTCCAATTGAATTATTCTTGACCACGAACTGTGCGGCCATATGTGTCGCCGTGGTGTGAATGTGGCTCATCCAGGCGGATGATTGTTCCCACGTGATCGTATAGATTTCAGCAATCTGGCAAAATTATCATGCATGCAAAGTAGCTTCGCGGGACGGTGCCTTTGAAGGATTTTTTTTCGCTTGCTTTGATTGGAAAATGACGCGCGTCACGTGCAAATTATCTGTGTTTACTGTGCGTTTAAATCGCTGTCAGACTTCCATGTGGTTGAAATTATTGTCACATATTATTTGAGAAATGATTTACAAAGTCACAGATTGTTGTCTCAATTGAATATTATCGACATTAGCAAACCATGATAATGAAACGTAATTAAAGTCACATGCAGTGTGTCAATTAAGAGTAACTAAAGTCACGCAATTTGTCTCGTTTTCCGAGATCAGCTGTGCAAATACCGGTTTATCACTTTTTATTGAGAATCACTTGGGTAAGTTGAAAATCGTTATGCGGAATTTCAATAAGCAAATTCAGTAATTAGTACTGATCACTACATCGGTTAAAAACAGTTAAGAATTGCGGAAGTACTCATAGAACACTAGACTGTGAAGCAGGCTCTGTCACAGTGGGGACGAAGAAATGAAAGTTCAGCATGTTAAAAGAAACGTCAGGACTTTCTTAGACAAATTGTATGGACAAGAGTGCTCATTGCTCTAGATTTTTGCTGAGTACAGTTTATCCTCATTTAATGTTAAGTGTGGCAATAACAATAACACTCTGAAATATGAACATTTTCAAATAAAGCAACAATAAATCACCTCTCAGTAGGCCTGTGCTTCAATGAACTTGAAATAAAGTTTCAAGAGCTTCCAGATCACGGCATACTTTGTGACGTGGCATTTCACCGGCGGCGCAGAAAATAGATGAGCACCAAAGAACGCCGTCATCTCTGCAGAAGAAGGACGAATTGCTTCCCTTGATCGGAGCTTGGTGATAACGAGTCTGAATCGGCTTGCGAATGATGTCTATTTTCCACCCGGCAGCGCACACACATCCACGGAAAGCACTCTCGGCAGCAAAAGAATCACAATAACACTGTCCAACAAAAAAAAACTTTTGCCGTGATCAGAGACCCCATTAGTAGGGCATAAAAGCGCATGGAAAATGTAGAAAAATGCCATTTTCAAAACTATTGGAGCACCCCTAGAAACTTTTTGAGATGAGTTTGAATTTTATTCATTTTTGAAGGTTTGACAAGAGCTTCAGAAATCATCATAAACACTTTTGAAATACAATATCTTTGAAATGCAATTTTGTGCACCGCTGAAATTTTCACAGATCTGAGCAGCAAATTTGAAAAATAACTAGTCTAAATTTCAGCCTATTACGACATTCCATTTCATTGATACATATCCGGGAAGAATTAAATATGACTTATATAATACAAATCCTTGAAGTTTTCTCTTAATTAAATCACAAAAAGCAAGCCCCTATCCTTATCTAATCATAACAAAATAACTATTTTATTTTGATTTGACTTCGAAAAGCTACACTTATGATCTAAATAATTGAATTCAAATTTGCGAGAAGAAAATCCGGTTGTTTTTCAAATTACTAACGTGGTAAGCCTGTGTAAAAATTTAAAAAAATCTAATAAATTTATATTTTGTGATCAGTACAAAAAAAAACGTGTCGTGGTTTGTCTATATTCACTTAATGTTTCGAAAAACCTCCTAGCCATTCCAAGGTGGTAAAATTGATTACTTTATTGAATAAAACAAACCATTTCAATACAATGAATTGAAGCTGGCATTGCGCAGAAAACATGGTTTAAGTTCAGGACTGTTCAAAACAATGCAATCTTTAAAAAATGCAAGCCAAAAATGAGAACATTCTCCATTTACTATTAGTAATCGTACAAGCACTGTAGTTTTCATCACATTTTTGTTAGTTTCACAATAAAGAATGTGTATGTTGGGGCATTACCATTGAAGACACTTTTATGAAATTAATTGAATTTGTCATGTTGTAAAATATCTTCAATCTTAATTGGAAGCTCAATAATGTCCTCCACGACTGTAAAATGGCTTTATAACTTCCAGCGGCATAGGGTCTGGAACCATTTGGGCAGGATCACCTATTTTGGGCATTTATGTCTATATCTCAGTCAATTTAGAACTGATTGAGTTGACTTTTGAGACACGATCAGATACGCACAGTATCTACCTATGTGCAACAATCCAAGTCAATTCGGTTTGGAATTGACTGAGTTATAGCAGCAAGTGCCCAAAATAGATGCTCCTGCGTAAATGGTCCTAGATCCTATTTGTTAATATCAGGTATCAGAAGGCCGGCTCCAGAGGCACGTTATCCTCCATTTGGGACATTTGTGCCATCGCCATACATATGAGCCTATTTCATCAAAACCATTTTTTTGTAAATTTCTGTTTAAAAATGGTTTCTGCAAAAACGAAAAACAATTTCCACTACAAAAAAAAAAAATCAGAAGATACCTTGATCCATACTCTACATGTATACGAAAACCGATTTTGAAAATACTGCTTCGTTATTTAATAAAAAATCAAAAACCAAAAAGTGAGGA
Organism: Aedes albopictus; assembly: GCF_035046485.1. Lineage (NCBI taxonomy): Eukaryota > Metazoa > Arthropoda > Insecta > Diptera > Culicidae > Aedes > Aedes albopictus. Next base: position 517,775,113 of record NC_085137.1, on the reverse strand, counting down.
AATGCTGAAACTAGAAACATGTCCTCACTTTTTGGTTTTTGGTTTTTTAAGCAATATTTTCAAAATTGGTTTTCGTACACATGTAGACTCTACATACATACATACATACATACATTGTAGAGTATGGATCAAGGTATCTTTTTTTTCTGTGGTGGAAAATGTTTTTCGTTTTTGCAGAAACCATTTTTGAACAAATTTTCACAAAAAAATGGTTTATGCAAAAATGGAAACCATTTTCCACCACAAAAAAATTTAGAACATACCTTGATCCATACTCTACATGTGGACGAAACCCGATTTTGAAAATATTGCTCCGCTATTCAATAAAAAAATCAAGAACCAAGCAAATTAGAAAATGCTTCTAGTTTCGCCTTAAGTCCAAATTTGTTTCAATGCAGAGGTCGTTGGAATTTGAATATATTTTCCGCATCGTATTTAATTTTTTAAGGTGAAACTCCTTGGAATCCACAAATTTCTTTTCAAATGTATTGGTAAGCACACTTTTATTCTACCTTTGTAGGTATATTGGTGAAGCACTTAATATTGTGCATGGTTGCCAGTATATCGATTATTACTTGCACGCAAATTTCAAATATTATCTTCAAAAGGCAAAATTGAAGAAGTTATAGTAAATTTGCATTCTTTATCCACAGCTACCAATATTGAAAAATAAACAGTTTTGAAGATCCTTGTTTTGAAAGAAAAAGCGGATTTTTTCACTACTACGGCAATCTTCTATTCTTTATTATTCTTCATTAGATGTCGGGTTTCTTTTTAATAGATGTATAGAGAATGTATGGACTTTTTACAAATTGAAATGGGAATGATACATTTGTTGTTGAAATTTAGTTTTTCTTTATCTATTAAAGAATCCATATTAGAATTCTGTCATCATAAAGAGTGAAGAAAATTTTACAAACAAACGATTAGTAGTCAATATTTCTGTAACAAACACTGATCCTGTAGACGAGGATATGATAAACATAATTGTCTGCTAGGAAAACACCCGGTCCTATAACCAAAATTTATCCAATAATAACAAAAGCTGAAATTCCCTAAAAAACAAAACGAAATTAACCGGCAATAAAACTGATCCTTCAAATTAGACGTAACAAGGATCCGCACGTACCGGCTCTCTTTTGTAACAGTCTTCAATCCTTCCGATCACGTGACGCCAGTCCGGGTAAATTGCAAGACAAAAATGGAATACGGGATAACCCAGACCGGCTCAGTCTGACCGGCGCCGGCGGCGCGGTGGCAAACAAAGCAGAACACAACTGATTACCTGAAGCAGGCGTCAAAGCAGGCGGGCGCGCAAAGCATGCCCGAGGCACGTGAACAAAAAAGGGTTTCGCAGGTATTCTGTAGGTAAATTTAGGATTAAGCAATCCCTGTATATAAACGTTATTCTGAATATAGGAAGTTAGTTGCATTTTGAAACTTGCGTGAATCAGTCGTTTTCTTCCTTAAACGACAATCCACACGACATCCGAAAGCTTCAATTTTAATACTTTTCAATTCTGGAAAAGCTTCTCGAACGAGTAGAAGAACTTGCCAGAAGCTCGAGAATTATTCAACATTGATTGCCATTTCCGTGACAAAAACTTTTGTACTCTGGATAACAGATCCATTTGTTTGCAATTTATTTAACCTAAACAATACTTTCGATTTTGTTTTTTTTTCAAGTATTCTGTCAGCTTGGAATAATCATTTCTTTGTGATGTAGAAAAAACTCTTGATCCGCAAGAATGATTCATAGGATTCGTGACGTCATTTAGCTGAAGATTTGCCCACTTCCTCGAAAACTATCTGAACAAAACCCATCACTCTACGAATTTTCAAAAGTCTACGTCAGAGAATCGACATAATTTCTCCTCAAACTTTTGGCTCATTCTCGTGAAATTTATACTAACATTTCTTTTTTGAGAGACGAGGCATTTTTACTTCGACCGAGGATGCGCTTCAACCGCTGTACCCAGCGCAGCTGATAGAAAATTAGAAAAATAAAAAACGCGGTATTTTGCGCTCGGGAGTGGTTTAATAGCACCGTTTTCGCCAGTTTAAGGTATTTACCGTGAAATACCTACTAGTGCGACGAGATAACTGTTGAAAGATGGGAAGTAAATCATAGTGGTGAAGTTTAGTGAAGTGGAAAAATAATTTTATTGTGAAATTTGTCGGTGGCTGCCGATAGGCAAAATGTAAACAGTTGCGGATGATTCCGTGGACGGTGTATAAAAATAGCACGGATTGGAAGATTTTGGCCTATTTCAGGCAGAAAACATATTAGAATAGAAAATTAAAAGTGTTCTCAGTGGTCTGTTAGCAACGTAGGAATGATAAATTGAAGGTAAGTGGGATTATTTTGCCAATTTTTGTGAAACATTATCAAATGCGTTGGTATATGTGGAGCAGCCATTTTCGCTGCCATGACATGGATTCTCTCCCATATGTCCTTAAGAACATGGAACTGCTTGATATCCACCAGTTCAAGCAATCTGGAACGGTACACACCAGATCATTGAAAAACATTCTCATCCATATGCGATGTATGGATATTTAAATTTGGGCACGACTCGAAATTCGATCAAAACAAAATACTTCCTTGAATTAAGTGGACGCAGTGTATTTTGCCTGAATTGTGATCCTAATCCATCGCATTCAAAATCGCAGTTTATTGGTATTTGAACATGATTATGAAAGTAACATTTGATGTCAAATGTTACAATAAACTTTGTTCATTTTCATAAGCGACAAAAAAGTTTTTGAAAACTGCAATTAGAACATTAAATTTATTTGGAAAAGTTTTTCCTTAAAACACTCATGCTGACCTCAATGAATTGATCTAACTTTCTT